>NC_134896.1:7005186-7010841 GCF_041734735.1 Babylonia areolata | reverse complement strand
ACACACACACACACACACACACACACACACACACACACACACACACACACACACACACACACACACACACACACACACAAGCGCGCTCATACACGTGCACACGTACATACAGAGAATGAATGAATGAATGAATGAATGAATCTTTATTTTCCAACGGTGAAGATATTAGCACTTTGGCCGACTTACGCATCTGCCGTTGTTCTAAGAGACACACAAACATGTACGCATATAAATGTAGTCATACTGAATACTTAATACATGTATAATGTACGAGTATAACGAGAGAGAGGTTTGTTTGTTTTTATTGTTACAGTAAACACTCTGGGAAAAGCCCACATCGAAGTGTTTCTGCTGAGACCTGAGAAAAAATCAGAAGAATACAAATGTCATCAGCCCGTTGGACCAATACGAATCGGCGAAACGAAGCGTCTACAATGCTACCAGCCAATCGTAGGGCGCTATGTCAGAGTGATCCTGTACACGAGCAAGACCTACCTGAATTTTTGCGACATGAAAGTCTTCGCAAGTGTCCCGGGTGAGTTAGACGTGGTTTAGTTGAACTCGCAGACATCAGTGCAGTCATCTGATTTTTACTCTGCAATGTTGACAGCTTCAGCATCAGTTTCTTTGAGGTGCCAGAGCGAACACACCACACTACATCTGCTGTATAATAAAGGCAACAGATGCCTGACCTTCACAAAAACCAAACATGCTAATTAGGCCATGAGAGCATGCCCCGAGTTTGTGAAAAACATAGTGATGGGAAAGATAAGTGGTAGGCAAATGGTTGTGTGTGTATGTGTGTATCTGCAATGCAGTCATACAGATACCTACCACTAATCTCCAGCTCAGCTTACAACAGAGATTGACAAAAACTCACAGTTGGGCCAACAGCGAGATAGGAGCAGTATGATCAATGGTATTTGAACTGCAATGGAAATTGATCTACAGCTTAGCTTTTGTGAAGGACTGCAGTTCTGAAACTGCGAGGCAGGAATTCACTGGGCTCTTGGGGGTTAGTTGGCCTTCAGGAATCATCCCAATGACCCTCTTTGCTCAGAGAGTGGAGATGTGACTTGGGCAGTGACTTGGAAGCAAGATTGCACCGACTCTTAGTGCTGCAGCCTTGGGGGCTAGTTGGCCTTTGGGAACCATCCCAACGCTGACTGTCATAAAGCCCTTTAGGCCGAGAGAGTGGGGATATAACTTGGGCAAGACAATCCATTAGAATAAAATTTCAGCCCAGATCGTTGGGTCAGCAGCTGTGTCATCTGCTGTACTGGTGGTCATAGTCGGACACGACTAACTGTCTCAGAGCTTAGCTGTGCTGTGTGCATCCCACTGCCCTCCAATGATATTTCTGGAATGTAACACAGTTCAGTTTATATCAGCTCATTCAGCTCAGTTCGGTTTGTATCAGCTCATTTAGCTCAGATTGGTTTATATCAGCTCATTTAGCTCAGAGCTTTTTATATCAGCTACGTGCAGGCTGTTACTCAGTTCAACGTCACGTGGTGTAGTTTATGTATTTAGATGATCTCAGTTCTGTGTTACAAATCCAATGATCGAATTATGTTGCTTATCGCTTATGCTGCTGCTGCTACTGCTGAATATATTGATAGTACTAATAATAGCAACAACAATAACAACAACAAAAATCAACAACAACAGAATAGTATGAAAACAACATTACTCTCAAAGCCTGCACTGCCAAATACAGAAAGGCCTGCATCCAAGCTGCAGGAACAAGCTGGATGGAGAAAGCAGAAAAGCTGAACCTTGACAGAGATGGCAAAAAACTCTGGAAACTCACCAAAGCCATGAAAAACGAAGAGACAAGGTCAGCGCCTGTCACGCTTCAAAAAGACCAGGAGATGGTGACAGGGAGAGAGGCAGCAAACTGCTTCATAGACAGCTATGAGCAGATGAGCAACATCACTGTGTCAGAGGACAGAAAACAAGTCCATGATGAAATGAAGAATCATCAGGATGACCAAGACCAACCTGAACATATGGACAGGCCTTTCAAAGTGAAGGAGTTTGAAGAAGCCATAAAGTCTTTGCAGGACAAAAAATCTCCAGGTCCTGACAAAGTCACCAACGAAGTGCTAAAACACCTTGGCACCAAAACAAAGACCAAACTCCTTGCTATCTTCAACAACAGTTGGAAGACGGGGCATGTTCCACAGAGCTGGCGAGAAGCTGACATGGTGCCCATCCACAAGGGCAGAGCCAGTGCTGATTAGTTATCGCCCAGTCAGCCTCACCAGCTGCGTGGGCAAACTCCTAGAGCGTATGATCAACTCGCGCCTAGTTTGGCACCTGGAGAAGAACAACATCATCACTCCAGAGCAGGCAGGCTTCCGCCAACATCATTCCACTGAGGACCAAGTGGCCTACATAGCCCAGAAGATCGAGGATGGCTTCCAGGACAAACAGCATACACTGACGTTGTGGATAGACATGGAAAAGGCATACGACAAAATCTGGAAGGATGGCCTCTGGAGGAAGCTACAGAAGAGTGGTGTGACTGGCTGTATGTACCAGTGGATCTCACAGTACCTGAACAATAGGAAGGCCTGAGTCCATGTCAATGGAGCATACATTTGGAAGAAGAAGTTCCTCAAGGAGGTGTCCTCAGCCCTACGCTATTCCTCGTCTTTATCAACGACATTGACAAAGACATGCCACGCAAAGTCCAGGGAGCCATCTATGCAGACGATCATGTCCTATGGTACTCGGACGAACACCTCACAACTGCCAACTACAGACTACAGCAGGAGCTGAATGTTCTCGAAAGCTGGACAAAACAGTGGCTGGTGACAATTAATGCCAAAAAGACCACTTACACTGTTTTCAGCCTCTCACCCAAAGAACAGAAGGCCAACCTGCGCATCAATGGAGAATCTCTGCTTGCTGAGAACAACCCCACGTACCAGGGAGTCACTTTTGACAAACGCCTGACGTGGAAGAAGCAAGCAGAGAAAGCAGAATCAAGTGCAAAAGTACGAGTTGCCCTCACGAAGAAGCTGGCAGGAACAACATGGGGTGCAGACAACACGACCCTCAGGAGGCTGTACACTGGTAGAGTCAGGCTAGTGCTGGAGTATGGCATGACTGCATGGGGCACTATGGCCAAGTCCAACTTTGAACGGATCAGCAAGGTTCAGAATAAAGCTACCCATATCATCACAGGGGCCATGAGATCTACGCCAATTCAGGAGCTTGAAACCATCACAGAGCTCCAGCCCCTGACCGCAGAGACACCAAATTCCTGACCCAGGCTGCCAAGTTCAAGAGGTTGCAAGGCCACCCCATGAAGGACAGACTGTCCCATCCAACAAAAGGATGGCTGAAGAAAGGGAGCTTCGTACACCAGAGCAGTATCCTGGAACAGCAACATCAAGATATCCTTGACCATGTCTCCAAAAGTGATACCCCGGTGTCTTGCCGTCCCTGCCTGGAGCAAAGGAACCCCTCCCCTCATCCAGTGCAGCATCCCTGGTGTTGGCCCCAAAGATTCCCAAAGCGGCCCTGAAAAAGAGTCCCTCACCCGTGAACACCTTGACACCCAGTTCCCCAAAGAGTTCTGGACTCTTGTCTGCACTGATGGCTCTGCGGTAGATGCAATTCGGAACGGAGGGGCAGGAGTCTATGTTCAGTATCCAGGAGGCAGAGAAGAAAAGATCTGCCTTGCTACCGGCCTGTACTCCACCAATTACAGAGCCGAAGCAGAAGCCTTGAAAACAGCAGCACTCCACATCGAGGTCAGCCCCTATGCCAGCCACAACGTTGTCTTCCTGACCGACGCCCTGCCCCTCTTGCAGGCCCTTTGGTCTAACAGAGATCCAGAACTCAACAATCTGTCCTCCTCTCTCGCCTCCCTCTGCACAAGTCACACAGTCACCCTGCAGTGGATTCCCTCCCACTGCAACATACTTGGCAACAAGACTGCTGACTCCCTGGCAAAGGAAGGCACTACGAAAGAGCAGATGGACAGGTCTACCAACTACTCTGAATCCAGGACCATCCTTAAGGCCAAGCTGCAGAACAAGTGGAAGCAGCAACATCCACGCCACAACAGAGCAGGCCCGTACTACCGGCTGACTCTTCAAGAGCAGGTAGCCATTTTCAGGCTCAGGACAGGCCACAACCGCCTGAAACACCACCTATACACGAAACTTCGTATTGGCGACACAGAGCAGTGCCACTGCAGAACAGGCAGCCAGACAACAGAACATCTGCTGTAGTCCTGCCCGCTCCACCAAGTGCTCCGAGAGAAAACCTGGTCTGACCCAATCGCAGCGGCCCGGAAGCTCTATGGAGAACTGGAGGACCTGCGACGTACTGCCGCCTTCGTCGAGGGGACAAGGGAATCTATCGGATAAATGACAAACGAAACAACAGCTTATGCTGATGATGAAGATGATGATGATGAAGATGATGATGATGATGATGATGATGAATACATTGATAGTACTCATAATAGCAACAACAATAACAACAACAAAATAACAACAGAATAGTAATAATAATGAAAGTGATAATGATAATGATAACGATGTTGATAATTATGATGATGATGATGATGATGATGATGATGATGATGATGAAGATGATGCATTTCAGTTCAGCTACATGGTCTGTGCTTATCATTTTCGTTATTCTATTTTAGCTGAGAGCATCTCCAACAATATGATTAGAATTGTATGTGTGTGTGTGTGTGTGTGTGTGCGCGCGCGCGCGCGTGCATGTGTGTGTCTCCGTGTGTGTGTGTGTGTGTGTGTATGCACATGCCTTTGTGTGTGAGGGCATGCATGTTGTGCGTGTATGTGATTTTGGGTGTATCTGTGCGTATGGGTGTGAACATTGTTGTGTGTGTGTGCGTGTGTGTTTGTGTGTGTATGTGTGTGTGTATGACACAACATTGTGTATGTGCATGTGTTTGTGTGTATGTGTGCGTGTGAGCGTGTGCACACTCTCGTGCACGCGCAATCTACGAACTGTATGTTGCGTGAATTTGAACCCGCTGTCCTGTCCACAGCCTTTGCCAGCAGACTGTACGTGCGCACCAAAGGCCGCAAAGCGGAAGGTGTCATGCTGCGGGAAATGACGTCACGCAACGTCGTGGAATGCCTGGGTTGGTGCAACGCTGATCCAACTTGCAGCGCCGTCAACATCAGAGTCCCGACGTGGACCGCCAAGGGCTGGAGCCACGTGTGTCAGCTTCTGGCCTTTGGCGGCGTTGGTCAGCCCGACACCACCGTCCCCGACCCGGACTGGGATTTTCATGGTGTCGGGGACGTGCAGACATCTATCGTCTGATCGTATCGTGTCTGTCCTGACTGGGTCTTTTACAGTTTGAAAGACATGTGAATGTCTGCCAATGGTACGACTCCTACCAGGACTTTTTAAGGGCGGACATGTAAAATGTTAGTCATCTGACTGAGTAACTACCCTTTTCCTCCCTCCCACTACTTGTAGGACGTAGAATCTTGAGTTTTGCCTGTACCACTTCACAGAATGTGAGATACGTCAGCATAATTCTTGTTGTTTTTCTTAACTATATTTTCCCCAGCTTGAATGCGACTTTTATGTCATGAGATTGTGTAGCAACGTATAAGTTTTCAATAGATCAGTATTCAAACAACCATA
>NC_134896.1:6992686-7000186 GCF_041734735.1 Babylonia areolata | reverse complement strand
CTGCTTCCTTCGCTCACGCTTCTCCTTAATGGCCAGCGTTCTCTTCTTTTCAAACGTCTTTATGCCACTAGAGCACAGCATCCTCCAGCAACAGCGGTCAAGGGCATCAGTTTCCCAGGAAGCGATGTCTATGTCACAGGCTTTGAGGTTTGTCTTCAAGGTGTCCTTGAAGCGCTTGCAGGTCTTCCAAATTCACGGTGGCCTTCCTTCAGCTGGCCATACAAAAGCATCGTCGGGATCCTGCTGTCTGTCATGCGGACAACGTGTCCTGTTCAGCGTAGCTGGCACTGGATCAGCAGGCTTTCGAAGCGCTTCAGAGCGTTACTTTTCAGATAATTACATTCTGCCTTGTGTACGCATTGACTTGTACTAATCTAGCTTTGCATTTTGTTCACCACGTTATGATTAACGAATTAATTGATTTCCAAATGGATGAACAAAGATGTATTGCACTGTGTTGTGTTGAGTTGTGTTGCATTGTATTGTATTGTATTGTATTGTATTGTATTGTATTGTATTGTATTGTATCAAGACGTGTGATTCATCATCGTTCTTCAAATCAAGGGTACGAAAACTTCTGCTCCATAAACTATTGGCCCCAAATGCAAATATAACCAGCCCTTTGTATGTTCCCTCTGTCCCTTTACATACACAGAAGTTTTATCTTATTATCTAGCTTTTTTGTGATTTTTGTGTATTACATGTTCGCCAGTTGATTGAATGTTATTACCTGCAATATCAGCATCAGCATCTTCATCATTATTGTATATGCATAATGATATAATTGAGTTTCTCTGTTCTCTTTATCTATTTCTCGCTTCAGTCATGCCTCTTTCCTGTTTTCTGTTTGATTGATTGATTGATTGGTATTGATACTTATGTACCGCATATCCTCGGTAGGAGACCAAGCCCTAAGCGCTTTACAAACACTGGGTCATTTACACAACAGGCTGCCTACCTAGGTAGAACCGACTGATGGCTGCCACTGGGCGCTCATCAATCGTTTCCTGTGTCATTCAATCAGATTTCAGGCACGCACACATATACATGTAACACTTCTTACGTATATAACCGTTCTGTCTATCTACCCCGCCATGTAGGCAGCCATACTACGTTTTCGGGAGTGTGCATGCTCGTTTTGTTCTTGTTTCTACCGAACGCTGACATGTATAACAAGATCTTTAACGTGCGTATTTGATCTTCTGCGTGCGTATACACACGAAGGGGGTTCAGGCACTAGCAGGTCTGCACATATGTTGACCTGGGAGATCGGAAAAATCTCCACCCTTTACCCACCAGGCGCCGTCACCGAGATTCGAACCCGGGACCTTCAGATTGAAAGTCCAACGCTTTAACCATTCGGCTATTGCTGTGCGTTTGTTTAATTTGCCAGCTTAAAACCCCTTTAGTTCACGCCTTTCAGTATTGAATATAAATGCTGTGTTTTTTTGTTTCTATATCTGCTAATGTCCTACAATAATTATGCTCTGGTGAATGTATGTATGTATGTGTATGCATGCATGCTTGTTTGTGTGCATGTTATTGTTGTTATTGTTGTCACAAGGACAGATTGGAAGACTGGGCAATGCCTAAAGTCTTTATCCTTGAGCAATAAAGTGTTTGAATCTCTCTCTCTCTCTCTCTCTCTCTCTCTCTCTCTCTCTCTCTCTCTCTCTCTCTCTCTCCCTTTCTCTCTCCCACCTTCCTTCCCTCTCTCTCTCTCTCTCTCTCTCTCTCTCTCCCTTTCTCTCTCCCACCTTCCTTCCCTCTCTCTCTCTGTGCTCACTCTCTCCCACTCTCTCCCTTTCTCTCTCTCTCTCTCTCCCACCCTCCTTCCCCCTTTCTGTCCCTGCACTTCAACGCAGTCAGACACATCTACAGCGGTCCTCATTGTCAGTCCAGCACGACAGCTCGCCGTCTCCCTGTGTCCCGAGGGAAAAGCCAATACGTCCAACTTGTGCACAGGGATTGGGGCTTCTGTGGGTCTTTCTTTAGTTCTGGGGGAAAGGTTTGAAAACGTGAGGACAAGTCGTGGTCTTGTGATTCAAGGTAAGAACCGAGAGCTGAGCAATCCTTTTCATACTGGAACTCTTCTCGATCGTTCAAATGTAGGAAGAAAAAAAAAAAAAACAGAGAGAAAGAAGAAGATGATGCAAGCATCACACTAGACAGAAAAATACTTTAAAAGTAACGTAAAATGAATCACAAATACACTAACCACAGCCATACACATGCAATAATCAAAGTTAAAGGATAGACATGCAGTATCATACCATAATTAAACAAATACATACTTATAATGATGATATGCTATTCAATAGCATTTTCTTTAAGTTAGATGTCAAATCACGCACATGCATAGCTTACATTGTGTTGACTCACATAGTAATCCATTCTTGTTGTTTAATAGAAAATAATATTTTGGTATAAAGCTGCTGTTGCTACTGGTGTGTGTGTGTGTGTGTGTGTGTGTGTGATCAGGGAAGCAGTCGGATCAGAAAGGAAAATGCAGTGCACCACGATGTGGACAGACTGTCTGCTGATGGTCGCTTTCACTTCGGGTAAGTCACTGTCTTCTTGTTCTTGTTCTTGTTCGTGTTCGTATTCTTGTTCTCCTCCTCCTCCTCCTCCTCCTCCTCCTCCTCCTCTTTCTTCTTCTTCTTCTCCCCTCCTCCTCCTCCTCCTCCTCCTTCTTCTTCTTCTTCTTCTTCTCCTCCTCCAACTCCACCTCCTCCTCCTCCTTCTTCTTCTTTTTCTTCTTCTTCTCCTCCTCCAACTCCTCCTCCTCTTCTTCCTTCTCCTCCTCCTCCTCCTTCTTCTTCTTCTTCGTCTTCTTCTTCTTCTTCTTCTTTTTTTGTCTTTTGTCTTTTCTTCTTCTTCTCCTTCTCCCCCACCCTCCTCCTTCTCCTCCTCCTCCTTCTCTTCCTCCTCCTTCTTCTTCTCCCCTCCTCCTCCTCCTTCTTCTTCTTCTTCTTTTTCTTCTTCTTCTCCTCCTCCAACTCCTCCTCCTCTTCCTCCTCCTCCTCCTCCTCCTCCTTCTTCTTCTTCTTTTTTTCTTCTTCTTCTCCTTCTCCCCCACCCTCCTCCTCCTCCTCCTCCTTCTTCTTCTCCCTCTTCTTCTTCTTCTTCTATTTCATAGTCTCACAACTGTATGGGCACCACTAGTGACCTGACACTCCAGTCCATTCCATTTCTTCCTGTTCTTCATCCCATTCAGGTCGTCGATCAGTCTCCGGCCTGTTCATTCTGGGGTGTTCTCCTCCTGTCTCTTTAGCTCTCTGGCTCTCCTTGTCCCTCCTTGCACTGTGACTTGCACGATTGTCTTGGTAAGTCTTAAGACGTGTTCGTACCACTTGAATTTGTGTTTCATCACTGTGGTTTGGAGATCTTCTTCATACGATCCGATGGCTTGCCTGACTGGTTCTAACTTCTTCATTAGTGATGTGATTTCTGTAGGCGTAACAGCCACACATATTTAATCTGCTTTTCTTTCCAGTGCCACAATCCTTTCTCAATATCATTTATATCCTTTCCTTGTATTAACATATATTGCAAGATTTTTTAATATGCAAAAAAAAATGTTATCGCACCAGAAATGAAAAAGACCAGCGGACTTGGATGGAGATTCAAACTTGGATGGAACAGAGCTCATCCGAGATATAAACTGCACAATATACCTCCAGACACACACACACACACACACACACACACACACACACACGAAACGAATCGAAAATAGATTCTTCTTTTTATAGATTTCGGAAGCTGATAAATTACCACCGAAATTTACTTACCTTATGAAGACTTTCCTTTCCGAGAGGTAACACTTAGTAACAGTAACTGATCAAACCTCAGAATTTACATCTATCAAAGATGGGATTCCATAGGGATCTATTTTAGGGCAAACTCTCATCTTTGCTTATGTCAACGTCAAAAAGACAAAGGATGAAACGTAACTTCAAACCGCTCTTCCTAGACATCAATACAACTGAAGAGGTAGATTTGCAAAAACTCACGCGAGTCTTTTTGGACAAAGATCTGATTCTCTTGGACTTATCAAACGGAGTATTTAGGTCAACGTCATTACAAGAAACTGCGCCACTAAAAGAGAAAAAAAATCTTCGATGTCCATTGATGAAAGCTTTTTTTTCTTATACACATATTCTGCCAATAATTGATTATGTTTTCATAAATGTTTATAAGAAATATCTAAAGAAGTAAGACGTAATTCAGGTTGCATATGGTGTTACACTGGTCTGTCACTGAACACACATCATACGGCTGTTTCACGGACACGTGGATCATGAGCAGGACCTGTACTTGACGAAATAATGTTGCAGCAAACTATAAAAATTAAAAAAAAATTTAAAAAAAAGAACCCATGTAGAAAAACTTTTGAGGTTTTTGTTTTTTTGTTTTTTGTTATTGTCTTTTTAACATGGAAACCATGTGTTATCTTTTACACATAAAAAACGATGTTTGTGTATGTGTGAATGTAATATTACAAGCGAGGTACAGCTTAGTATTTTGTGAAGGACTATGACTCTCAATCTAGTAGGGAAGATTACACTGGCTGTAAGTGCTGCAGCCTTGGGGCTAGTTGGCACTTGGGAACCACCCAAACGTCAGTTGTCCAAAAGCCCTCTTGGTCAAGACTCCACAATAATCAAATTTTAGCCCAGATAGTTGGTGCAGCAATTACCTCCTCTGCTGTTCTGATGGTCATAGTCGGACACGACTGACAGTGAGACATGGTGTAAAGAAGACGGATGTGTGCAGTACTGGTCAGCTCTTCCTCACTGACGGACGTGGCCCTGAAGAAGCCAGCAGTGCAGTCCTCCACTTACAATACAATTCCAACAGCAGAAAAAGTTGTGGATGGAAACAGGGGAACTTGTCAGCACACTCTCAAGTCGAATCTAGCCGGATGCCAATGGTGGTACGTCGATCTGCAGGTGAGTGTGTGTGTGTGTGTGTGTGTGTGCGTGCGTGCGTGCGTGCGTGTGTGTGTGTGTGTGTGTGTGTGTGTGTGTGTGTGTGTGTGTGTGTGTGTGCATTCTTTTTTTTTTTTTTATAGAACATTAGAAAATTGTATTATTCTGAAAGTTACCAACTACTGAATGAATACAATCTCAAAATAATGTATATGTTTGAATCTACGGTTGTCGATGTTCAAGGCCTGTTCAGCACGTTGGCGAATGGCAGGCATCAGCCGCAGATGTGGTGTAGCGTATATGGATCTGTCCACACACTCTGATACCTCGAATCTTAAACTGAAACTATCGTTGTTGTTTCTTCTCCCCACCCTTGTTACAATTTTTCATTTTTTTCATAAAGCACAAATTGCAGTCTCATTGTCACAAATTTTTGATTGGGAAAACATAAAACAAATGATCTTCTGCACACATACATCGTCAGCGAACTTACTCATTTATTTATTTATTCAGTCAGTCAGTCAGTCGGTTAGTTATATAGTGTGTTTTTTTTTCCTTTTTTTACTTGTTAGTTAATGCTTTGTTCCGTCATTTGTTCGACAGGGTTACTATGAAATTTCATCTGTGGAGATCACTAATCGTGTCGCCTGCTGTCGTAAGTTTGTTTGTTTTGTTTTTTTCAATCATATTTACCTGTTTTGTAGGGATCAGGGGCGTGTGCTTTTGTAAAGAGGGCACATATATTATTGTGCTGTACTGCATGCAACAACACCTACTACTGCCATTACTGGTGGAGAGGAGTGTTCACCTAGTGGTAACGCGTCCACCTAGGAAGTGAGAGAATCAAAGCACAATGGTTCGAATCCCACAATCGCCAGTATTTTCTCCTCCTTCACTAGACAAGTGCTGGTTGGGACACTTGTCACTCAGCTAAGATGATGAACCGAGGTCCTGTGTGCAGCATGCACTAAGCGCATGTAAAAGTACCTTTGGCAACACCTGGACAAATCCTGTTTTTTAGTGAAAGGTCACTCACCTGTATTTCTATTGTTACACGTGTTGTACATACATTTATAAGCCAAACCTTGTGCAGGATGAACAAGAATAATTAGTAAGGACATACTGATGATATAACTAAATAAAAATGACCAGTCAGAATTTTCTTCTTTTTTTTTTTTTTAACTATGTGGGCAAAGCAAAAGGAAGGGTGATCGAAATCATGCGAACAATGTTTAAACTTATTAGCAGAGACAGAATCATGTTCTTTAAACTGTTTCATGCACAGATAAAGCACATGTTGCTGTATGCATCAGAATTATGAGGAACTATGCGTTTCAAAACACTGAAATCAGTTAACTTATTTATATGTCACCGTTTATGAATTAAGCCCCTAAACTCCGAACTCAATGATATACGGTGAAAAAGGTATGTATCCTCTAAACATTGACAGCTGCATTAGTGCACTGCGATACTGGTCCAGACCACAACAGATGCCCATAGTTTCAAAACAAGTTTAAACTATGATCAACTGCCGAAATCTGTTCTAGAAAATCGGTTTCTGCAGTTGAACGATGTTTAGATACTTTGGGATTTTCTGAAGTTTGGTATAATGGTGGCGTAGGAGATGAGAAAGGTTTCCTGATGAAAGCATTTAAACAACGATTGGTGGACTACTATGAACAAGACTGGTCAAGTAAACTACATATTAGTAATGGTTATGAATTATACCGTTCCTTTAAATCATTGTTGTGTCCAGAAAAAAAAATATTTACCTGCTCTAGTCATTGCTAAACTCAGGTCATCTTTCATCAAGTTCAAATTTGGAGTATACGTACTTAAAGCTAATCCGCGTTATAAATAATATTTTGAAAAACCTGTATATTTTGTGGATAGAATGAAGACAAGTTTCATGTTTTGGCAATCTGTCCACAATACGATGTTTTGAGAAAGAAATACAGGTCCAAACATATGCACAGTTTAAAGATTCCTACTTTACCACACTTGCTTCAAAATTTAAAGACCAATGTGACAAGGTATGTAACAATGTTCAACTTCTATGCATTACAACACATACACGCGTGCGTGCGCGCGCACACACACACGCACACACACACACACACACACACACACACACACACACACACACACACACACACACACACACGTTTGTTGGTTTGTTTTTATTGTTACAGTAAACACTCTGGCAGATGCCCACATCGAAGTGTTTTTGCTGAGACCCAAGACATGCTATCCTGAAAAAGTATACAACTGTCGCTGGCCCGTTGGACCAATAAAAGTCAACGAAACGAAGCATCTGCAGTGCTACCAGCCAATCGTAGGGCGCTATGTCAGAGTGAGCATGTACAAGTCGGGGAGCTTCCTGAATTTTTGCGACGCAAAAGTCTTCGCCAGGGTCCCAGGTGAGGTAAACGTGGTTGAGTTGAACACTCACTCATCAGTGCTGTCAGCTGATTTTGACTCTGCAGTGTTGGCAGCTTCACTTTCAGTTTCCTGGAAGTGTCAGAACGTGCGGACTGATCCATATAGGCTTCACCACATCAGCGAT
>NC_134896.1:6982686-6987686 GCF_041734735.1 Babylonia areolata | reverse complement strand
CTCCTGACATTTCTCTTGCAGCTGCCTTGCAGCAAACACCATGTCGGTGGTTCCGCGCTCTTTCCGGAATCCACATTGGCTCTCAGGCAAATGACCTTGGTCAAGGTGTGCTGTGAGGCAGTTTAGTAGGATCCTGGCAAGTATCTTGCCTGCGATGGAGAGCAAGGAAATGCCCCGATAGTTATCACAGGCTCGCTGGTTTCCCTTTCGCTTGTACAAGTGAATGATAGATGCATCTTTGAAATCCTGGGGGATCGTCTCTTCTTTCCACATGAGTGGGTACAGCTGATGGAGCTTCTCAATCAGCACAGTGCCTCCATCCTTGTAGACCTCTGCTGGTATGGAGTCTGAGCCAGGTGCTTTGCCACTGGATAGCAGACGGATTGCTTTCTGGGTCTCAAGAGGTGTTGGCGGATCGTCCAGTGCTTCGTTGATGGGGACTTGTGGGAGACGGTCTATGGCTTCATCATTTATGGAGGAAGGGCGATTTAAGACACTGTTGAAGTGCTCAGCCCAGCGTTCGAGAATTTTCTCCTTCTCGGTGATCAAGGTATTCCCATCTGCACTGAGGAGGGGGGATGATCCTGAGGATGTGGGGCCGTAGACTTCTTTTAAGGCATCATAGAACCTCTTCATATCGTGCCTGTCAGCATATCCCTGGATCTCATCAGCTTTGTCACTCAGCATCTGGCATAACTTTTGCTGAACAGTCCTGCGGATGGCATCGTACGCATCCTTTTTTGATGTGGACTTTGGGTTGCTCAGGTAGGCTTGATGCAGACGGCGTTTCTCATCCAGAAGCTGCTTGATTTCATCACAGTTTTCATCAAACCAGTCTTTGTGCTTTCTGGTCATGGGTCCCAGGGTCTCTGAAGCTATACTATAGATCAGCTCACGCAGGGTCCTCCAGTCAGATTCCACATTCTGGTTGTCCAGAGAGGCGGATTCCAGACGATCTTCCAGCAGCTCCACAAAGGACTGTTTGATGGTGATGTTTTTCAGCTTAGCGATGTTGAGCCGTTTTGGAGCCTTCTGGCCTTGGGGGCGTCTCTTGGGCTGGATTCGGATATTCAACTTCGAGACTACAAGGCGATGGTCTGTCCAACACTCAGCGCCGCACATGGTCTTTGTTACACGTACATCTTGCCTATCCCTTTTCCTGACGATGACATAATTGATGAGATGCCAATGCTTTGAGCGAGGGTGCATCCATGACGTCCTGTTACGGGTAGGGAGGCAGAAAACTGTGTTGGTTATCAGCAGTTCGTGTTCTGCACAGGTCTGAAGAAAAAGCAATCCATTTGGGTTGCAGTGGCCCACACCGTGCTTTCCAATCACTCCATCCCAGAAGATCTAGTCAGAGCCAACTCTAGCATTGAAGTCCCCAAGAATGATGAGCTTGTCTGCTTTAGGGATAGCAGCAATGACAGAGTGAAGGTCCTCGTAGAACTTTGCCTTCACTTCATCCAGGTTGGTCATGGTTGGGGCGTAGGCACTGATAATGGTGAGGTGCTTCTGGCCAGATGCCAGTGGGAGTTTCATGGTCAGAAGCCTATCGTTGACTCCCTTTGGGATTCCAGCTAGCTTGCTGACAAGTGCTGTTTTTACTGCAAAACCAACGCCAGCCTCACGTCGCTCTTCGCTTCCTCGTCCACTCCAGAAGAAGGTGTAACCAGATCCCTGTTCACAGAGCTCGCCTTCGCCTGCAAGCCGACTCTCACTTAAGGCTGCGATGTCGATGTTGTATCTGGCGAGTTCGGATGCAACTAGTGCCGTTCTCCTTTGGGGTCTGTTTGCGTTATCTCTGTCCAGGAGAGTCCTTATGTTCCAAGCACCAATGGTGAGAGGAACTATCCTTGTTTTTTTCTTTTCTTTCTTGTTGTTTCGACCGCTGATGTAGGGTCCCCGCCAGCCGCGGTATGCTGGCCAGGGTGATATGGAGCAGGCAATTTTTAGGGCACCTTTTCTAGCCCCTTCCTCATGCCAGGGAGGTGAGCAGTGCATTCCTAAAGAGGGCTGTTCAGACGCTCAGACGGCTGCCGAGCTCCATTGCTGCTCCTGTCGACGAAGAACGACCCTATGGCCTGAGCCGCCTGCGTGCAGGTCTGCGGCTGCGACTGCCAGTGTACCCACACCTGTCGTTTTGTCGCTCGCCTGTCGCCACAGGACTTGGGGGTGATGAAATGATGAAGGATGAAAGGTCATTTTGGATGACTGATGACTTGCGCGATGAGTTTGTTTAAAGTGAAGAGGAGTTGCGCAACGTCGACCTCACTCTCTCGTCCGGGTCCACCAATTTCCAGTGGCAAGACTAAGTCGAGACGACTGGAGGATGAGCACGGATGCAGTGGATGACCAAGATATCCTTTCGGTGTCTCATCTTGCTCTCTGCACTCCACAGTGCGTTGCTGTAACCGCCTTCCTCTCCGTTGAACCGATAGGTTTCTTCCGCAGATTCTGCCGGATCCAGACTTCGCATGCATGGGTAGACACACCCCGGGGGCCAACTGCGTGTGGCATGCACACAGCACGGTGGAGCTAGATGGCCGTCGGTGGCTCTCCTGAGCCAACGCCCTTTTATGGATCTCCATAAGGGTGTCTAGCCACCAGCCTCACCAGTCCCGGAAGGGAGCGGTGGGAGTGCCGGTTTAGTCGCCGGCAACCCGACCCTGAACAGGTTGTACTGGATTACAGGTTACCAGTAGCAGATCTAATGACCTGACCTGACCATTCACTTGAATAGTGCACCTTTCAATACAACACAACCTCCATTCCTAGTCCTGAACCTGCAGAACTGAGATGTTGATCCAGTGCTCATTCTGTTCTCAGTTAACTACCTACTCAGCTCAGTCAACAGAACTCAGACTGTCCGGTTCCAGTCTGTAAACTCTTCTCGGTGTTCAACATCTACTGCTTCACTTCAAGGCAGAAATATTATCCGCTTTTATCTTTTTACCGGGTTCACCAACTACTGCAGAGGCACAGAGGAAAACTTTGTCATGAAATATTTCGATGGTTCTGCCCTAGAAGATGTGTCTAACTCAGATACTATCTATTTCAGTGAAGTGAGAAAGTTCAGTGCCTGTTAAAGCAAAAGGCATGTAACAGGATTTTCGAAAAGATCCATGGCTTGTACCAAACAATGTGACAGACGGTAAAAACTGGTGAAAGAGTCAGTAATCACAAATACTTGGGAACTGATTTCGATAAGTTTCTTTTTTTACAATTTTTTTTCAGTATGCATAATAACTCCCATCCACTATTTTTTGTGCACATGAATTAAGGAATATCGATATTAACACGATTCTCTAAAGTCATGATTTGTTGCACTGAGTTGCTGCTCACAGTTTAATTCATGTGATGGTAAGAAACTGGAAGTTCATCTGTACGATATGAGTGAATGTTAAATGACATTGTGGTCCTCTGCAATAAAGTTGTGGGAGTTGTGGGAGTGGGCATGTGTGTGTGTGTGTGTGTGTGTGTGTGTGTGTGTGTGTGTGTGTGTGTGTGTGTGTGTGTGTTGTTGTTGTTGTTGTTGTTGTTGTTGATGTTGTTGTTGTTGTTGTCGTTTTTGTTGTTGTTGTTGTTGTTGTTGCTATCTTATAGATTTTACCCGATGTTTATGGGCTATAAATCCTCCTGCTAGAGTCTGTCAAATGCGTTCACGAAGTCTATAGAGAGTTGGAATAGCTCTCACTGGTGTTGGAGTTGTTGTTTTCAAAGTGTTTACACGTAAAAGATGTTTAGATGGTACTCCAGCCTTTCCAGAATCAGAGCTGTTTTTCAGCAATAATGGAATCTGCTTGTGGCTATCATCGGTTGTGAATGACAACACGGTGCTCTGTTTGTCGCAGATTGTGCAAGATTGTCAATACTGTTTCGCTTGAGGCTAAGCTGCCACTATGTTTCATTGTGTTGCATTACATGTTTTCACAACACATATCTTCTTACTCCCCAGAGGAATAGCGTCACTTCAGTGCAGCACCACCCTTTTCTCTGCCTGTAAGTGTATTTGTAAAATTGAAATCAATACTGGTTTATCTACATCGTTTTGCCGGGGACAACCCTTTTGTTGTTCTAGCTACTTGTACATGCATTAACTGCGTGTGTCACAACCCATAAGGGGTTGCCCATGAACCCCCCGCACCTTCCCAGACTAACTAACACCCCGACATCACAAAACACAGAGACATAGATAATTCAGCTCAATTCTTTACTGTTGTACACTTTGAATATGCTGGTCCAGACACACAAATTTAAACACTTAACTACAGCAACACTCTCCTTTAGTTACACCATAGCAGCATGACCACGACACAGTAGGCCCTGGTAACGGCAGCACAGATCTACGCGAAAAAAATGTCAGTTCACTTGAACCTAAATCAAGTTCGTCCGTTGAAGACCAGTGTCGCTGAACCGGCTTTAGTCACATGCCTGCAGAATCGGAGAGAGTGGAACGGGATGAGGGACTGTGGGTGAGGATGTTGGAAAATACGGGGGTCGGGAAAAGGAGTGGGAGTGAGGGAGTTAGGAACGGACAGGGATGAAGTGGAATGGTGACCACTGAAAAGGCGAATCCTGGAGTCCCGTCGGGGTGGCAGTCAGGGGGAACCCACAGGAATATGTCACAGGGAACAAATCTGTCACCAGGAATCAGGCACACCACTGGCCCAGGAGAGAACACAGAACACAGACCCACACAGAGGCAGAAGGGGGTCACACAAGAATCGAACCTCACGACTGTCCAAGAGGGCACCCAACAGCTCGCTTGCTGGATCGGCGACCCTTCTTCTTCCAAAGCTCAGCACCAAAGGCAAAGCAAAACCTTTCCTTCAAAACGATGTTAACTCCGAACTCATGAGTTGAGAGCGAGAAGGACTAAGGACATGTCAGACACACATGACAACAGATTCACGTGCTTCAGTTCGGAACAGAACTGAGCACACAAAAGAACGATAGAGCAAAAGGGGGAGAGAGGAGGGAGAAAGGGAAAAGGGAAA
>NC_134896.1:6970186-6977686 GCF_041734735.1 Babylonia areolata | reverse complement strand
TGATGTTGTATTCATTTGTTAGTTAACGCTTTCTTTGTTCATTTCTTTGACAGGGTTACTATGAAATTTCATCTGTGGAGATCACAAATCGCGTATCCTGCTGTCGTAAGTTCATTTCATCTTATCTATTTCATTTTATTATATTCTAATCCAGTTACCTATTTTGTGGGGTGCAGGGGTATGGGGTCGTACTCAACCACAGATCTTGTCACCTGCTGTCGTAAGTTTATTTGATTCTATTTGATATAATTCTATTCTATGTTGTTTTATTTCATTATGTTTGGAAGTGGGATAGATTGAGCGCACTGGTTCCAATCCCACTGTCTCCACTCTTTTTTCCCCTCCACTGACCTTGAATGGTGCACGCTATTTATTCGGGTGGGATGAGCCCCGCGTGCAGCATGCATTTTGCGCATGAAAAGAACCTACGGCAACAAAGGGACTGTCCCTGGCAATTCTTTTTTTTTTGTAGAAAAATCAATTCTGATAATAAAACACTGTGGCGAACCGCTCTTCCTGGGGAGAGTATCTAGTATTTCACACAGAGAAATCTATTGTCACAAAGGAACTGGACAATGCAGTACGGTGCAGTAGAAGTTAATTGAAATGTAACTTTTCTCTGGGAACAAATACAAAGGCAGCCATGATATTGTACATGAGGTTAGATAGATTACATACACTATGAACACGTGTAGTGGAGCCTGTGTGTATGTGTGTGTGTGTGTGTGTGTGTGTGTGTGTGTGTGTGTGTGTGTGTGTGTGTGTGTGTGTGTGTGTGTGTGTGTGTGTGCATTTTGGAAGCAAGTGGAGAAGTTTTGAAAGAAAGATGAGATAACTGTTCAAATTTTAAAATTACAAAAAAAAGAGATTAATTATTTAACTGGTTAATTTTTTGCAAATATATTTTGTCTATAATTGCAGAATGATATCATTAAACCATGTATAGAGCACTTTCTGATTGATTTACGAAAGAAGTAAAAAATAGAAAGATATATGCATTAAATGGAAATGCTAAACACTGTCTTTGCTTGGAAATGGTGTCAATGTATAAAACGTCTTGAAAACAATAACCCGTAACAAAATATAGCGAAAGATAAAAAAGCACAACAATAATGAAGGTTTAGTGATGATATAATTGTACTTAAAGTGCAGATATATGTGAATATCGGATGCGTAAGTATGCTGATATGCTAATGCATATGTATGTGAATGTGTATTTATGAGCAAGCATGTATCTATTAATAATGTTTATCATGACTACGTAATGGGTGTAATATGTCTTCGTATGAGGCTAAGTATGCTGTGCACACATATAAACCAAACCTTGTGCAGGATGAACAGCAATAATTAGCGAGGGCGCACTGATGACATAGCTAAAAAATGATGAGTTAAAAGACATTGTGGGCAAAGTAATGTTGAGGTTGATCTAAATCATTTATTCAATGTGATATATCGGTAGCAGGGACAGATGGCATTCTTTCAACTGTTTGATGCACAGGTAAAAGCCATATTGCTGAATACATCTGAATTATGTGGAACTATGCATTTCAAAACAATAGATAGAATCAAATTCATTTGCATGTAAACGTTTCAAATGTAACTCCCAAAACCCCTAATGCTATGGCATACAGAGATACAAGAAGATACCCTCTATACATTGATAGCTGCATTTGCGCACTACGATACTGGTTCAGACTAAAGCAGATGCCCATAACGAGATTGACAAAACTACTTTATATTACGAGTGTTAACAGGGTGACCAGCTGCCCAAATGTTTCCCCCAAAAAATAGTGTTTACAGTTAAACGGTATTTAGATATATATGGATTTTCTGAGGTTTGGTATAATGGTGGTGTAGGAGACGAAAAAGCTTTCCTTAAAGCATTTATATCAGGTGCAGTGGGTTTTTATAGATCAGACTGTTCGAACAAACTACATAGTTCGTTATGAAATATTCCGTTTATCAAATCATTATTGCGGCCAGAAAAAAAAACAGTTATCTGATGGGGAAGAGGGGAACTCATAGCTGAAATCAGGTCATCATTCATTCATTAACTTCACATTTGGAGGAAAATTTTTTAAAGTAAACCAGTGTTATAAACAGCTTGCAAAACTGTACATTTTGTGGAGGGGATAAAAACAATTCTCATGGAAGTGTTGAGAAAGAAATGCGTAACCAAACATAATTATGCACAATGAAAGGACTCCCCTATTACACTACTTGCTTCAAAATGAAAACATCGTTTTGACTGGATGTGTAGCGATGCTTATTATCTAGGCATTACAACACACACACACACACACACACACACACACACACACACACACACACACAGAGAGAGAGAGAGAGAGAGAGAGAGAGAGAGAGAGAGGTTTGTTTGTTTTTATTGTTACAGTAAACACTCTGGGAAACGCCCACATCCAAGTGTTTCTGCTGAGACCTGAGAAAAAACCAAACGTATACAAATGTCATCAGCCCGTTGGACCAATAGGAATCGGCGAAACGAAGCGTCTACAATGCTACCAGCCAATCGTAGGGCGCTATGTCAGAGTGATCCTGTACACGAGCAGGTCCCACCTGAATTTTTGCGACATGAAAGTCTTCGCAAGTGTCCCGGGTGAGTTAGACGTGGTTTAGTGGTACACGCAGACATCAGTGCAGTCATCTGATTTTTACTCTGCAATGTTGACAGCTTCAGCATCAGTTTCCTTGAGGTGCCAGAGTGAACACACCACACTACATCTGCTGTATAATAAAGGCAACAGATGCCTGACCTTCACAAAAAACCAAACATGCTAATTGGGCCATGAGAGCATGCCCCGAGTTTGTGAAAAACATAGTGATGGGAAAGATAAGTGGTAGGCAAATGGTTGTGTGTGTATGTGTGTATCTGCAATGCAGTCATACAGATACCTACCACTAATCTCCAGCTCGGCTTACAACAGAGATTGACAAAAACTCACAGTTGGGCCAACAGCGAGATAGGAGCAGTATGATCAATGGTATTTGAACTGCAATGGAAACTGATCTACAGCTTAGCTTTTCTGAAGGACTGCAGTTCTGAAACTGCGAGGCAGGAATTCACTGGGCTCTTGGGGGTTAGTTGGCCTTCAGGAATCATCCCAATGACCCTCTTTGCCTAGAGGGTGAGGATGTAACTTGGGCTATGACGCTCAAACTTGGAAGCAAGATTGCACTGGCTCTTAGTGCTGCAGCCTTGGTGGCTAGATGGCCTTTGGGAACCATCCCAACGCTGACTGTCATAAAGCCCTTTAGGCCGAGAGAGTGGGGATATAACTTGGGCAAGACACTCCATTAGAATAAAATTTCAGCCCAGATCGTTGGGTCAGCAGCTGTGTCATCTGCTGTTCTGGTGGTCATAGTCGGACACGACTAACTGTCTCACAGTTTAGCAATGCTGTGTGCATCCCACTGCCCTCCAATGATATTTCTGGAATGTAACTCAGTTCAGTTTATATCAGCTCATTCAGCTCAGTTCGGTTTGTATCAGCTCATTTAGCTCAGTTTGGTTTATATCAGCTCATTTAGCTCAGAGCATTTTATATCAGCTACGTGCAGGCTGTTACTCAGTTCAACGTCACGTGGTGTAGTTTATGCATTTAGATGATCTCAGTTCTGTGTTACAAATCCAATGATCGAATTATGTTGCTTATCGCTTATGCTGCTGCTGCTGCTGATGAATATATTGACAGTACTAATAATAGCAACAACAATAACAACAACAAAAATCAACAACAACAAAATAGTATGAAAACAACATCACTCTCAAAGCCTGCACTGCCAAATACAGAAAGGCCTACATCCAAGCTGCAGGAACAATCTGGATGGAGAAAGCAGAAAAGCTGAACCTTGACAGAGATGGCAAAAAACTCTGGAAACTCACCAAAGCCATGAAAAACGAAGAGACAAGGTCAGCGCCTGTCACGCTTCAAAAAGACCAGGAGATGGTGACAGGGAGAGAGGCAGCAAACTGCTTCATAGATAGCTATGAGCAGATCAGCAACATCACTGTGTCAGAGGACAGAAAACAACAAGTCCATGATGAAATGAAGAATCATCAGGATGACCAAGACCAACCTGAATATATGGACAGGCCTTTCAAACTGAAGGAGTTTGAAGAAGCCATAAAGTCTTTGCAGGACAAAAATCTCCAGGTCCTGACAAAGTCACCAACGAAATGCTAAAACACCTTGGCACCAAAGCAAAGACCAAACTTCTTGCTCTCTTCAACAACAGTTGGAAGACGGGGCATGTTCCACAGAGCTGACGAGAAGCTGACATAGTGCCCATCCACAAGAAGGGCAAAGACAGAGCCAGTGCTGATAGTTATGACCCCATCAGCCTCACCAGCTGCGTGGGCAAGCTCCTAGAGCGTATGATCAACTCGTGCCTAGTTTGGCACCTGGAGAAGAACAACATCATCTCTCCAGAGCAGACAGGCCTCCGCCAACATCATTCCACTGAGGACCAAGTGGCCTACATAGCCCAGAAGATCGAGGATGGCTTCCAGGACAAACAGCATACACTGACGGTGTTGATAGACATGGAAAAGGCACACGACAAAATCTGGAAGGATGGCCTCCGGAGGGAGCTCCAGAAGAGTGGTGTGACTGGCTGTATGTACCAGTGGATCTCACAGTACCTGAACAATAGGAAGGCCTGAGCCCATGTCAATGGAGCATGCAGTCGGAAGAAGACACTGAGAGAAGGAGTTCCTCAAGGCGGTGTCCTCAGCCCTACGTTCCTCGTCTTTATCAACGACATTGACAAAGACATGCCACGCAAAGTCCAGGGAGCCATCTATGGAGATGATCTTGTCCTATGGTGCTCGGACGAACACCTCACAACTGCCAACTACAGACTACAGCAGGAGCTGAATGTTCTCGAAAGCTGGACAAAACAGTGGCTGGTGACAATTAATGCCAAAAAGACCACTTACACTGTTTTCAGCCTCTCACCCAAAGAACAGAAGGCCAACCTGCGCATCAATGGAGAAACTCTGCTTGCTGAGAACAACCCCACGTACCAGGGAGTCACTTTTAACAAACGCCTGACGTGGAAAAAGCAAGCAGAGAAAGCAGAATCAAGAGCAAAAGTACTTGCCCTCATGAAGAAGCTGGCAGGAACAACATGGGACACAGACAACACGACCCTCAGGAGGCTGTACACTGGTAGAATCAGGCCAGTGCTGGAGTATGGCATGACTACATGGGGCACTACGGCCAAGTCCAACTTTGAACGGATCAGCAAGGTTCACAATCAAGCTACCCGGGGGCCATGAGATCTACGCCGATTCAAGAGCTTGAAACCATCACAGAGCTCCAGCCCCTTGAGGACCACAGAGACGCCAAACTCCTGACCCAGGCTGCCAAGTTCAAGAGGTTGCAAGGCCACCCCATGAAGGACAGACTGTCCCATCCAACAAAAGGATGGCTGAAGAGAGGGAGCTTCGTACACCAGAGCAGTATCCTGGAACAGCAACATCAAGATATCCTTGACCATGTCTCCAGAGTGATACCCCGGTGTCTTGCCGTCCATGCCTGGAGCAAAGGAACCCCTCCCCTCATCCAGTGCAGCATCCCTGGTGTTGGCCCCAAAGATTCACAAAGCGGCCCTGAAAAAGAGTCCCTCACCCGTGAACACCTCCACACCCAGTTCCCCAAAGAGTTCTGGACTCTTGTCTGCACTGACGGCTCTGTGGTAGATGCAATTCGGAACGGAGGGGCAGGAGTCTATGTTCAGTATCCAAGAGGCAGAGAAGAAAAGATCTGCCTTGTTACCAGCCTGTACTCCACCAGTTACAGAGCCGAAGCAGAAGCCTGGAAAGCAGCAGCACTCCACATCGAGGTCAGCCCCTATGCCAGCCACAATGTTGTCTTCCTGGCCGACGCCCTGTCCATTTTGCAGGCCCTTTGGTCCAACAGAGATCCAGAACTCAACGATCTGTCCTCCTCTCTCACCTCCCTCTGCACAAGTCACACAGCCACCCTGCAGTGGATTCCCTCCCACTGCAACGTGCTTGGCAACGAGACTGCTGACTCCCTGGCAAAGGAAGGCACTACGAAAGAGCAGACGGACATGTCTACGGGTACTCTGAATCCAGTACCATCATTAAGGCCAAGCTGCAGAACAAGTGGAAGCAGCAACATCCACGCCACAACAGAGCAGGCCCGTACTACCGGCTGACTCTTCAAGAGCAGGTAGCCATTTTCAGGTTCAGGACAGGCCACAACCGCCTGAAACACCACCTATACACGAAACTTCGTATTGGCGACACAGAGCAGTGCCCCTGCAGAACAGGCAGCCAGACAACAGGACATCTGCTGCAGTCCTGCCCGCTCCACCAAGTGCTCTGAGAGAAAACCTGACCCGACCCAATCGCAGCAGCCCGGAAGCTCCATGGAGAACTGAAGGACCTGTGACGTACTGCCGCCTTCGTCGAGGAGACAGGGGAATCCATCGGATAAATGACAAACGAAACAACAGCTGATGAAGATGATGATGATGATGATGAATACATTGATAGTACTAATAATAGCAACAACAATAACAACAACAAAATAACAACAGAATAGTAATAATAATGAAAGTGATAATGACAATGATAACGATGTTGATAATTATGATGATGATGATGATGCCTTTCAGTTCAGCTATATAGTCTGTGCTTATCATTTTCGTTAATCTATTTTAGCTGAGAGCATCTCCAACAATATGATTAGAATTGCATGTGTGTGTGTGTGTGTGTGTGCGCGCGCGCGCGCGTGCGCGCTTGCGTGTGTGTGTGTCTGTGTGATCATGTGTGTGTGTGTGTATACACATGCCTGTGTGTGTGAGGCATGCATGTTGTGCGTGTATGTGATTTCGGGTGTATCTGTGCCTATGAGTGTGAACATTGTTGTGTGTGTGTGCGTGTGTGTTTGTGTGTGTATGTGTGTGTGTATGACACAACATTGTGCATGTGCATGTGTTTGTGTGTATGTGTGCGTGTGAGCGTGTGCACACTCTCGTGCACGCGCAATCTAAGAACTGTATGTTGCGTGAATTTGAACCCGCTGTCCTGTCCACAGCCTTTGCCAGCAGACTGTACGTGCGCACCAAAGGCCGCAAAGCGGAAGGTGTCATGCTGCGGGAAATGACGTCACGCAACGTCGTGGAATGCCTGGGTTGGTGCAACGCTGATCCAACTTGCAGCGCCGTCAACATCAGAGTCCCGACGTGGACCGCCAAGGGCTGGAGCCACGTGTGTCAGCTTCTGGCCTTTGGCGGCGTTGGTCAGCCCGACACCACCGTCCCCGACCCGGACTGGGATTTTCATGGTGTCGGGGACGTGCAGACATCTATCGTCTGATCGTATCGTGTCTGTCCTGACTGGGTCTTTTACAGTTTGAAAGACATGTGAATGTCTGCCAATGGTACGACTCCTACCAGGACTTTTTAAGGGCGGACATGTAAAATATTAGTCATCTGACTGAGTAA
>NC_134896.1:6962686-6965186 GCF_041734735.1 Babylonia areolata | reverse complement strand
TAGGGGGAAAAAAACCAGAGAGAAAGAAGAAGATGATGCAAGCATCACACTAGACAGAAAAATACTTTAAAAATAACGTTAAATGAATCACAAATACACTAACCACAGCCATACACATGCAATAATCAAAGTTAAAGGATAGACATGCAATATCATACCATAATTAAACAAATACATACTTATAATGATGATATGCTATTCAATAGCATTTTCTTTAAGTTAGATGTCATATCACGCACATGCATACCTTACATTGTGTTGACTCACATAGTAATCCATTCTTGTTGTTTAATAGAAAATAATATTTTGGCATAAAGCTGCTGTTGCTACTGGTGTGTGTGTGTGTGTGTGTGTGTGTGTGTGTGTGTGTGTGTGTGTGTGTGTGTGTGTGTGTGTGTGTGTGTGTGTGTGTGTGTGTGTGTGTGTGTGTGTGTGTGTGTGTGTGTGTGTGTGTGTGATCAGGGAAGCAGTCGGATCAGAAAGGAAAATGCAGTGCACCACGATGTTGACGGACTGTCTGCTCATGGTCGCTTTCATTTCGGGTAAGTCACTGTCTTCTTGTTCTCGTTCTTGTTCGTGTTCGTGTTCTTGTTCTCCTCCTCCTCCTTCTCCTCCTCCTCCTTCTTCTTCTTCTTCTTCTTCTTCTTCTTCTTCTTCTTCTTCTTCTTCTTCTTCTTCTTCTCCTCCTCCTCCAACTCCACCTCCTCCTCCTCCTCCTTCTTCTTCTTTTTCTCCCCTCCTCCTCCTCCTTCTTCTCCTCCTCCTTCAACTCCTCCTTCTTCTTCTTCTTCTTCTTCTCCTCCTCCTCCTGTCCCCGCCCTCCTCTTCCTCCTCCTCTTCCTTCTTCTTCTTCTTCTTCTTCTTCTTCTTCCTCTTCTGCTCCTCCTCCTCCAACTCCTCCTCCTCCTCCTCCTCCTCCTCCTTCTCCTTCTTCTTCTTCTTCTTCTTCTATTTCGTAGTCTCACGACCGTATGGGCACCACTAGCGACCTGACACCCAGTCCTGATCTTCATCCCATTCAGGTCGTCGATCAGTCTCCGGCCTGTTCATTCTGGGGTGTTCTCCTCCTGTCTCTTTAGCTCTCTGCCTCTCCTTCTCTCTCCTTGCACTGTGACTTGCACGATTGTCTTGGTGAGTCTTAAGACGTGCTCGTACCACGTGAATTTGAGTTTCATCACAGTGGTTTGGAGATCTTCTTCATACGATCCGATGGCTTGCCTGACTGTTTCTAACTTCTTCATTAGTGATGTAATTTCTGTAGGCGTAACAGCCACACGTATTTAATCTGCTTTTCTTTCCAGTGACACGATCCTTTCTCAATATCATTTATATCCTTTCCTTGTATTAACATATATTGCAAGATTTTTTAATATGCAAAAAAAAAAAAAAAAAAAAATGTTATCGCACCAGAAATGAAAAAGACCAGCGGACTTGGATGGAGATTCAAGCTTGGATGGAACAGAGTTCATCCGAGATATAAACTGCACAATATACCTACACACACACACACACACACACACACACACACACACACGAAACGAAACGAAAACAGATTCTTCTTTTTATAGATTTCGGAAGCTGATAAATTACCACCGAAATTTACTTACGTTATGAAGACTTTCCTTTCCGAGAGGTAACACTTAGTAACAGTAACTGATCAAACCTGAGAATTTACATCTATCAAACATGGGATTCCATAGGGATCTATTTTAGGGCAAACTCTCTTCTTTGCTTATGTCAACGTCAAAAAGACAAAGGATGAAACGTAACTTCAAACCGCTCTTCCTAGACATCAATACAACTGAAGAGGTAGATTTGCAAAAACTCACGCGAGTCTTTTTGGACAAAGATCAGATTCTCTTGGACATCATACAGAGTATTTAGGTCAACGTCATTACAACAAACTGCGCCACTAAAAAAGAAAAAAAATCTTCGATGTCCACTGATGAAAGCTTTTTTTTTCTTATACACATATTCTGCCAATAATTGATTATGTTTTCATAAAATGTTTATAAGAAATATCTAAAGAAGTAAGACGTAACGCAGGCTGCATATGGTGTTCCACTGGTCTGTCACTGAACACACATCATACGGCTGTTTCACGCACACGTGGATCATGAGCAGGACCTGTACTTCACGAAATAATGTTGTAGCAAACTAAACAAAATTTTAAAAAATTAAAAAAAGAACCCATGTAGAAAGTACAGCTTAGTATTTTTGTGAAGGACTATGACTCTCAATCTAGTAGGGAAGATTACACTGGCTGTAAGTGCTGCAGCCTTGGGGCTAGTTGGCACTTGGGACCCACTCAAAAGCCAGTTGTCCAAAAGCCCTCTTTTCAAGACTCCACTATAATGAAATTTTAGCCCAGATAGTTGGTGCAGCAATTACCTCCTCTGCTGTTCTGATGGTCATAGTCGGACACGACTGACAGTGAGACATGGTGTAAAGAAGACGGATGTGTGCAGTACTGGTCAGCTCTTCCTCACTGACGGACGTG
>NC_134896.1:6924930-6962586 GCF_041734735.1 Babylonia areolata | reverse complement strand
CTGAACAGCTGCAGCAGTCCTGTTGGCCTCGCACAATTGGCGCCTTTGTGCACAGCAGCGCGCCATTTGTCACGGTCCACTGCAGATTCCTCCCAGGAGTCAGGGTTGATATCAAACGCTTTAAGAGAGACTTTCAGAGAATCTCTGAAGCGCTTCTTCTGACCTCCGTGTGATCTCTTCCCTTGTTTCAGCTGCCTTTTGGGCAGCCGATGGTCTGGCATGCGCGCCACGTGTCCAGCCCAGCGAAGCTGGGACTGCATCAGGATGGTGAAGATGCTGGGAAGGGTGGCTTTTGCGAGCACCTCTGTGTCTGGGGTCTTGTCTTGCCACTTGATGTTCAGTAGCTTCCTGAGGCATGTTGTGTGGAAGTGGTTCAGCTTCTTGGCATGTCGTTGGTACACTGTCCAAGTTTCGCAGGCGTACAGTCATCATGGCCTGGCTTCGCTGACGAAGATCTAGGAAGGGCGTTGTCCACGTCTGATGCAGGCACGCTCATGGCTGACATGGCCAATGCGGGAAAAGCAGAGTCGGCCGCAGCAGTTGCAAGGGAAAGTCTGGTCTGGGTTCGCGGCTGCAGCGTCGTGGTTCTTCCTCCTTCTGCGTTTGTCCTCAAGGCTGGCCCTGCGGTTGTTTTCGAAGGAGGAGACAGCTTGGTGGATGGTGCGTCGCCAGGTCTCTCGATCAGCGGCTACTGCGGACCACTGGCGATGGTCAATGTGACAGGCACCGAGAGCTTTCTTCAAGGAGTCTTTGTATCTCTTCTTGGGTGCTCCTCTGTCACGGTGACCAGTGGACAGTTCGCCATACAGCGCGATCTTGGGCAGGCGGTGGTCCTCCATCCTGGACACGTGCCCTGCCCAACGTAGCTGGGTCTTTAGCAGCACTGCCTCGATGCTGATAGTCTTTGCCTGCTCCAGGACCTCGACATTTGTGATGTAGTCACTCCAGTGGATGCTGAGGATGGTGCGAAGGCAGCGCTGGTGAAAGCGATCAAGCAGTCCTATGTGGTGCCGGTAGGTGACCCAGGTTTCGGAGCCATACAACAGGGTGGGCAGTACAACAGCTCTGTACATGCTGATCTTTGTGTCTTTCTTCAGGTGTTTGTTGTTCCACACTCTCTTGTACAGCCTGCCGAATGCGCTGTTTGCCTTTGCAAGTCTGTTGTCGATCTCCTTGTCGATCTTGGCGTCAGACGAGATGGTGCAGCCTAGGTAGCTGAACTGGTGGACCGACTTCAGCTCTGTCTCACCGATGTTGATGTGAGGAGCGTGGAATTCTTCCCGTGGGGCAGGCTGGTGGAGAACTTCCGTCTTTTTCAGACTGACTTCTAGGCCGAAGAGCTGTGCAGCCTCTGCGAAGCAGGACGTTATACGCTGCAGGGCCGCTTCTGTATGGGCGACAGTAGTGTGGGGAGAACTACTGCTACTGCTCTGTAGACCTTTAGCTTGGTCTCAAGACTAATGCCTCTTCTGTTCCAGACATTTGCATTGAGTCTACCAAAAGTTGCGCTTGCTCTTGCAATCCTGACATTCACTTCATCGTCGATGGTTGCATTTCGTGACAGTGTACTGCCAAGGTATGTGAACCGCTCCACCGCACTGAGTCTCTGACCGTTGACTGTGATGTTGGGCTCAACGTAGGGTTTCCCTGGGGCTGGCTGATGGAGAACTTCAGTTTTCCTCGTGCTGATGGTAAGGCCATATCTTAGATCAATACTAAATCCTATAGATAGGCAGCCATATACTAAATTGCTATGCCAGAATATTTTTTCCAAGCGTAAAATCTATAATAGAAGCGAGCAGTGTTGCACTCCGTGCACAATAGCGGATGTGCAGTTTGTTTTGTTGTTGTTTTTTCGATGAAGATTCCGTGACATTTAATGGATTCTGTGTGTCTGTGTGTTTTCTCTGCAATGGTGCTCGTTACAGTTGTGAAGCATGAGCAGCTCGGTGTCTAAATATTTTGCAAAGACTGGCCGGGGAAAAAGAAAGCCAGCAAGTTCTTCATCAGCAGCGAGTGACCATAGTCCAAGTCAAGAGAAAACAAAACAAGAAAAGAAGAAGCAAAAACAAGTAAGTGAGGGTGACACTGACAAAGATTTCAATATGACCCTTCAGGAGAAATTGGAAGAAATAAATAAGAAGTTAGAAGTTCTTACACGTGCACAAGATGATATCAAACAAATTCGTATTGATATGGACAAAATCAGTGCGAAGCTGACAGAACAAGTTGATAAACTAGAAGGCGAAAGTTTTGAATTGAAAACAGATAATGATAGACTGAATAAAGACATGAAGACACTGAAAGAAGAAAATGTCAACTTACGGACTCTACTGATGCACCAACAGAAGGAAATCAGCAATCACAGACTGGCACAAAACGATATCAAACAACATGGGCGCCAGTGGAATCTGCGGGTGTTTGGTGTTAAAGAGGAACAGCCGGGGAAGACAGAGACCGTGGAAGACTGCGTAAAGAAATGTACAGACATTTTCGCAAAGCTGGTGGGAGTTCCAGTGACGGTGGAAGACATTGAAATTGCGCACCGCTCCGGCCGGCCTGGAACTGGGATGCCACGCCCCATCCTCGTGTGCTTCTTCTCTCGTCAGAAAAGGATGAGTGTTTTGGAGTCAAGGAAAAAACTCAAACAGATGTGTCTATTGGAGAAGACTTGACAAAAGCGAATTATGCTTTATTAATGAGAGCGAATAAACACTCTGCTACCCTTTCAACCTGAACATCCAATGGAAAGATTATCGCCAAACTGAAAAATGGAAAAACATTAAAAATCGATATTATTAGCAATCTTGATGACACACTTGTGAGAGGCATGGTGTGAACGTATAAACATATGGTACGGAGCCTCCATGTAATAAATGTGCAGTTATTGTTGACATATTGTTTTAGGCTTGTTGGTGGTAAAATGTCCTTGTGTGCCCCTCAGCCAAATCTTGCAAGGTACTTCCGTTTATTTCAGCATTTCTCAATATATTTTTATTTCTAACTTTCAGTGCACAGGAACATTGTATTTTCGTTTGGATCACCTTTTCATTTCCCCTACCCTATGTAAATGTATTAGTAAAAATTCATGTTTAGCGGTTCATCTTTAGCATGTGTGGGTTGTTTGCTATGTAGGTACATCTTCATGTACTGATAGTAATGCTGTTGGTCTGTTTGCATGCATGGTAGGTGCAGCGATGGATTTTTCGATTTGCTCTTGCTCGCTCCATATACTGCTTGGTGTCACATCGAAACGTTTCTTCAGGGTGTAAAATTATGGCTGTTTTCTGTGTGTGTGTGTTGTTGTTTTTTTTGTTTTGTTTTGTTTTTTGTTGTTGTTGTTTGTTTGTTTTTGGGGTTTTTTTTTTTTTTTGTGTTTGTTTGTTTGTTTGTTTGTTTTTTGTTGTTTGTTGTTGTTGTTGTTTTCCCCACTTCTTTCTTATATTTAGCAAAATGTGTGTGGAGTCAGAGGAATAATTGAACTGAATATATGGTTGGTTCAGTGATTGAGTTGGATTTTTCTTGATTGCTAGGTTGACAGATTACTTGACTGTTGATGGTAGGCTATTTTGACATTCGCTGTGTTGGAGAATCGATTGCCCGCCGATGACATGGTGCATACGCTGACCAAATCTTCCAGTGTTGACAGAAATCCACTTTTACTCAAACAAGATAGTACAAAGTTCTTTTTTTTCTTTGTTGTTGTTGTTGATCTCTAGGGGGTTTGAAGATGTGGAATGGAAGGTAATGGTGAAATTACTGTGTGACTGATTGTTTTTACCGCTGGCCCATTAATCAACTGAAGGGTGTCACTTCAAAATGCTTCTTCAGAGCGCAAAATTCTGCCATGGAAGTTAGATGTAAAGTTATGTATGGGGTCCTTAGATTGGCAGGGAAAAAAGAGGGAAAAATGAGTGGAGAAAGTGGGTGAATTGAACTGAAAGGACTGTTGTGCTGTGTGTGTGCTTTGGGGTTTTTTTTTAATCACTTGCTTGCTTGATTACTTTATTGTTGGTTTGTTTTGATGTTCATTATGCTGATGAGACAATTGTTTCCTGAGGACACGGCGCATATGCTGGCTAATCTAATTACAATGTTGATGAATTTCACCATAACTCACACAAACATTTGCGTTTGCCGCGACACGCGCGCGCGCGTGCGTGCACACACACGCAGACGTGTGCACTAGTCATGTGCATTCACGTAGATCATGAATTTAGATCACTCAGCTACTCCCCCTCCCCCCCAACCCCCGCCTTTAAAATTTTTTTTTTTAATACATGGTTATCCACAGATTGGTGTGGAGGCAGAGGGTGAATTGAACTGAATGTGTAGTTGGTACAGTGATTGATCTGGATCTTTCTTGATTGCTGCATAGACTGCCTACTTGATTGTTAACATTGTTTTGACATTCGCTATGTTGGGGAGTCGATTGTAAGGCGATGATATGGTGAATGCGCTGGCTAAAATTTCCAGTGTTGACAGAAATCAACTTTTACTCAAACAAGACAGCAAGTACTATGAGTTGTTGTTGTTTTTTTTAATATGTTTATTAATATATTTATTTTTACTAAATTGACCTCAAGGGGGTTTGAAGAGGTGGAATTAAAGGTCATGGTGATTTTTCGGGGTGGATGCTGATCTGTGTTTGCTTTTTCCAGCTGGACCATCAACTAACTGTAGGATGTCACTTCAAAATGCTTCTTTAGAGTGCAAAATATTTTGTCATGGACGTTTGATGCTATGTATGCGGTTTATTTTATTATTATTTTGTTGTAATTATTACTATTATTATTATTTTACTGAAGGGGGTCACTTCGAAATGTTTCTTCAGAGCACAAAATTTTGTCATGGACATTACATGTTAAGTTATGTACACTTTCCACTTTTTCCTTAGACTGGCATGTAACTTTTTTTTCTTTTCTTTTTTTTTAATTATCTTTTTATAATCATTATTATTATTATTACTACTACTTCCTAAGATTTGTGGAGTTCGTGGGTGATTCGAACTGAGCATACTGTTTTGTTATGCTGTATGTATGCTTAAGTGCATGGTTGGTTCAGTAATTGATTCTGTTTTTTCTTGATTGATTAATTGCTTTATTGTTTGTTTGGTTAAGGTTCGCTATGCTGACGAGACAATTGTATGCTGAGGACGCTGGCACAGCTTTTTCCAATGTTAACTAAATTTCATCTGCACTCAGACATCTGGACATGCCATAATACACATGCGCGCGCACGAGCGCGCATACACACACACTCACGCATATACAAGTGCTGCCACTCGTTACAAGAAAGAACCAAACGCACGCATGTCATGAATTTGAACTACCACACGATGTGTGTGTGTGTGGGGGGGGGGTGTTGTTGTTGTTGTTTTTTGATTTTTTTTAAGAATGCTTGCAGACTGAACAGATGTTACGTTTGTACTTAGCCGTTGTAACCGAGAAAGTTTTTGTTTTGTTTTTTTTTAATATCCACGAGCACAGGTGCGCCCGCGTACACGTGCATACCTGCACTCACGCGCGCGCACACGCGCACACACACACAATACCAGGAACTCATCCTCTATTCATAGGCTCTGATCTTGGTTCTGTGAAGAGAGAAGGAACGGAACAAAAAAACACAACAACAACAAAAAAAGCAGAGAGACTGCGCTATAGCTCGCGAGCGGTAGTTCAGATTATTTCTCCTTTTTTCAGTGTATATCATGTGTCATTTTCTTTACACGTGTATACATTTTTATTGTTTAGTGATATTTATTGTACCTTATCTGATGTCTATATTCCCAGGCCACAAATATGTGCACTTGTGGACCTACATGATATACTGCTTTTGTTACCCAATGTTATACCAATATCGCTTTAGTACAGTGGCTGTGAAAACAATGACGGCATCACCATTGAGTCTTGTAAATTATAAGTCAGTTAAAGAAAATATTAGCATTGTATATGAAAATATCCTTACTGTGCAATTCAGCTGATTATTATCATACAACTATAATTAGCTAAATATGACAAACATAACGATATCGTCCCTGAATTGTCAGGGACTAGGAGATCTGAAGAAAAGAAGAGATGTGTTTCATTTCCTTAGAAATAGATCATACAACATCTACTGCTTACAAGATACACATTTTACTACAAAAACAGAAACATATATCAAATCAGAATAGGGATATGAATGCTTTTTTGCATCCTATAAATCAAATGCAAGGGGAGACACAAAGACACCAACAGCAAAACACACACACACACACACACACACAGAGTGACGTACTTCAGGAAGTTCTGCAGGTTCCCATAGGGCACAAACTCCATCACACACACACACACACACACACACACACACACACATACACAGAGAGAGAAACAGACACATACACAGACACAGACACAGACAGACAGACAGACAGAGTGACCTACTTGAGGAAGTTCTGCAGGTTCCCATAGGGCACAAACTCCATGACGAGAGCAATGGGCTCCGTGACGGTGCAGGCGCCCACCAGACAGACGATGTTGGGGTGGGTGCCCAGCCTCTTCATCAGGTTTATCTCCGCCACCAGGTCCTCCTTGTAGGACATGGGGGCCCCCTCTGTCCACACACAGTGCAGCTAGCTTCATCACTATTGCACCAGCAGGCAGAGAATTACAACGACCCAGTTCTGAGAAGACAAACACACAAGAGCTTTGGATGCGTCAACAGACAGGAAGTGACGAATAAACGCAGTGCGGTGGAGAAAAAGATGACGACGATCAGTTGGCATTTGGAAAAAAAAAAAAACCTGATGGCGGTGGATGGGCGGCAGATCTATCTTCACTTCTGGGGTCACCGTTTTTCTTTTCTTTTTTTTCTTTCTTTTTTTTTTCTCTTTTTTTTACACACACACACACACACACACACACAAACAAACAACTTGGCACTTCTGTTGGCTTGTTGATTGGCTGGTTCATTTCACTGTCGGTTCACACAAGCCAGTGGTTTTCAGACTATCAAACACATACAAATAAACTAGATCTGTATTTACATTTGTCAGAACAATTTTAACATATAAAGGAATTTAAACAAAATACATTTCACGAATTAACATGTCGCCAAACTATTTCACAGATTATGTAGATTATAAAATATTATAAAAGAAAAAAAGAAAAAGAAAAAAAGAGGGGGCCGGGGGAAGGCGGGGGGAAAAAATGAAAGAAAAGAGACGAAGGAATTTTTTTTTTTCCTCCAAGTGGTGCGTGATACGCACTTGAATTGGGTATGCATCATTCTGTTTATGCTGACATGCTTCAAAACAGATAAGTAATTTTTCTGTGATTTTGATCAATAATTTGTCATCACGTTATTGTTTAATCTTTGAACTATTAATAAATTATTGAGAGGGCTCAAAACTTGATTGTCCGGCAGATGCACACACACACACACACACACACACACAATCACTTATCTTTGTGAGGACAAAGTGATATTTCTGTGTAATTGACTGATAATTTGTTCTCGCGTTGTTGTTTAATTATTGAATTATTAGTGAATCACAGAGAGGGCCAAAAATGTGTAGAGCACCGGGTACAAACCACGCTTGATGACCATTGGGTTATGTAATGCCCAGCGGACCCCATCTCGAGTGCGGGCTGGCGAGCAAGCAGGCAGGCTTCGAAAGGGTGTAGATACAAATGTGTATCTGAAAACTGGATGTTAATACCACCCAGTCAGTCAGTGTAAAAGCCTACCAGGTGTTAAAACCACCACTGGTTATTTTAACGGACAGTCTACAAGCTTCAAAACAGATAAGTAATTTTTCTGTGATTTTGATCAATAATTTGTCATCACGTTATTGTTTAATCTTTGAACTATTAGTAAATTATTGAGAGGGCTCAAAACTATATTTCAGAATAACCTTTATTTTTCTGCAAAATAGAATCTGCTATGAAACAATACCCATATGCACCCTTCCACTGGCATAGAGGAGACAACCCGACAAAAATCCCCAATCCCACGGCTTTCATACAGTACCAATGGGATGAATGGCTGTTGGGTTAAACAGTCACTAACTGTATGCAGTCTGGCCTTAGGGCGACACCAGGCTGACGGACTCCACACAGATGGACATCCATTGCCTTTCCCTGATAAGAGGCTCTGTCAGGGTGACCGAATATTTTCCCTCACCACATAGAACACCCTTCTATGGATACAAAAAAAAAACCCTGTCTCGCGTGCACCTCGGGGATCAGCTGCATAGCACGAGACATAAATTCAGATCCCCAAAACCCCAAAACAGGCGTGGCAAAAGAGGTGGGAAAAGATCGTGCTTAGGTAGCAGAATGACAAAAGCAGAGCGGCTGTCAAAGAAATTCTTTAGAATCGGCAGTTGGAATTGTTCCAGCGCAAGAATGAGAATCTCAACAATTGAGAAACTGGCATATGATTTTGACATTCTATGTCTCCAAGAGACCAGGACAAGTGCAGACAGACCAATACATTTTGAGAATTTCACAGTCTTTCAAAGGAATGAAGGAAGAGGGGTAGCAATCATACTGAACAAAAACCTAAAAAACAAAGTTTCCACCATAAATCTAGAGAAATGGGGTAGCAATCATACTGAACAAAAACCTAAAAAACAAAGTTTCCACCATAAATCTAGAGAAATGGTGTAGCAACTCATGTGAATTTTTGGGGGTGCGTCTTGAAAAACCTGACGGAGTTCACAAAAGCATCGTGCTCATCAATGCCTATGTTCACCCAGGAACCTGCGCAACAAAAGAGGATTGGGCCTTTTTAGAGGAAATAGAGAACGAACTTGGAGACTCAGTCATTATCTGTGGAGACCTTAATGCAAGATCGAAGTTATGGGACCAGCGGAACACCAACCCACAAGGACTCGCACTTGAAGGAATGATAGGGGAAATTCTTCTTAGCCCTTTAACAACCACATCCCCAACTCGCCTTGGAACAAGACAAGGGGACAGTGACAGTGTGATCGACATCGCTCTGACATCTCCAAAATTCAGAGCAGAAATGAATGCAGAGACGCTTCCATACCAAGGCAGCGACCACCTCCCAGTAGCTTTCAGTCTACAGAAACTGTCAGATAAACCCTGTATGAAACTGCGTGATCCATTTCAGTATGAAACCAAAGAGACAACTGTCATCGAAAAATTAAGACGCAGAAGAAACAAAAGAACGGCACTGAACAGGATGCAAACTATTCAGCCCCCATGGTGGAATATCGACACACAGAGAGCCTGGATAGAAAAACATGCGGCTGTCAAACTTTGGCAAAAAGAAAGAACAAAACCATCTCCGGACAAAGATATTGAAACAAAAATGAAAGAAAAAACTAAACAGTTTGAAGTCATTGCTTAAGAGGCCAAAAATGACAAGTGGAAACAGTTTTGCGAGGCACTCAGTTATGACTCAACATTGACAGAGTTCTGGCAATTTTATCGTCGCATGGAAGGGAAAACGTGCACAACAACAACCCCTGACATGTTAGACACTGACGGAACCAAACTTAAGACAAATGAAGAAAAAGGATCTGCCTTGCTCAAACGTTTCATACAACAGAGTGATCAAAGAAACTTAGATGAGAAAAAGAAATATGTTGAGGAGTTAAACCAAACCCTTATGCAGACTGGACCTGATGATGACTTGACAATGGATGATCTAAACGAGGCAATAGCTAAATGCAAGAAAGAATCGGCTCCTCGCCCAGACAAAGTTCGTTACTCAGACATCAAGGAGCTATCGGGAGAAGACAGAAGCAAACTTTTCAATCTATATCAAAACAGTTTTCACAATGGACAGGTGCCGGAGGACTGGACACACAGCTTCTTAAAACCCATACCAAAACCAGGAAAGGACCATCGTCAGGTAAGTGGCTACCGGATCCTAACCATGCAAAACATTGCTGGAAAGCTCATGGAACGCATGATAGCCAGGAAACTTGCAAGGGATCTTGAACACAGGCACATTCTCCATTCAAATCAAGGTGTTTACAGAACAGGCAAGTCCACATGGGAAAATGCAGCTGCTTTTGCATATGAGGTGTATGAAGGATTTCAAAGAAAAGAAGAAACACTAGCAGTAGCAATTGACCTTGAAGATGCCTACAATAAAGTCCAGTTTGCGCACCTCATGGAGCTGCTACTAAGGTATGGAGTAAGTTTGACACTGACAAGATGGATAGCAGCAGCGCTTCAGGAAAGAACCATCGTCCTACGCCTCGGAGATTGGATGTCTGCACCTTCTAAACTATCCATGGGACTGCCACAAGGGTCTCCGCTCTCTCCTGTCCTCTACAATGTCTACACGAAGGGCCTTGCAGACTTAAACAACAATGGAATTGCTCGGGTGCTTACCCTTGCGGATGATGGCCTGGTCTTCAAAACTTCGAAAAATGCTCAGGAAAGAACTAAAGCCGTCCAGAAACAACTAAACAATATTGCTCAATGGTGCAAAGACACAGGATCTTCCATCAATCCAGCGAAAGCCCAAACGTTGCTGTGCACCCTCAACAACAAAACCGCGAGCAAATCACCACCTTCTGTGTCATTCGATGGGATTCAAATTGAGAAAACTGAATGCCTACGCTACCTAGGATTACACTTCGACAGGATGCTGACCTTCAGAAAACATACGGAAAATACTGTTCTCAAATGCAAAAAGGGCCTTTCAGTCTTAAAAGCAATGGCAACCAAAGGAATTGAACAACGACACCTCTTCCTGCTATACCAATCACTCGTCCTCAGTGTGATCGACTACGGACTTGGGCTAACAACACCGTCTCAAAGCAACCTCCTAAAATTAGAAAGAGTACAAAATGAAGCTATGAGGCTGATCCTTGGAACAACAAAAGACATGCCCACAGAAACCATGCGATACCTGCTTGACCTTCCTTCAGTGCAGGCCAGAAACAAGTTAGAACAGGTCAAGACCCACTTCAAAGCATTAGAAAACCCTCAAAACCCACTGCATGACACAGTCAAAGAACCAAAAGGCAGCCGTCTTGGACGAGGAAGATCATGGATGGGGCAAGCAGAAGACACAATCCAGCTAGTATGCCGACTACAAGACCTGAAAGAAACAAAAAATGGGAGAAAAACCCCGAAAACCTCAACCATCTATTCAACACAGTCATTTCACCCACTCTAGGAAGACATTGTCGGGAATGGCCAGAGGGCAAAACAGATGCGGAAGTGAAGCTACTTATAGAAGAAAACAGTAAAGAAGAGGACATCATCATATACACAGATGGCTCAGTCACCAAAGACCAGTCTGGTTGGGGATTCACTGCGAAACAAAATGGAAAAACAATTTGGGAAGAGAATGCTGCCTACAAAGTCACAACCTCCAGCCTAACGATGGAAGTTGAAGCTGCGACACATGCAGCTCCAGTGGCTATCGTCCATCCATACGCCCGGAAAGCAACATGCCATGATTCTAACCGACTCAATGAACCTCATACAGAAAATTGAAAACGGAATGGGAAGCCCAGAGTGGCATAAGGCAATGCGCAACTTTCAGATAAAAAAAACTCACATGGTCATACTGCCCGGGACAGGCAGGTGTTAAGGGAAATGAGCGAGCTGACAGACTTGCTGGTAACGCAACACCAACGAGCGGCCTACATCTAGGAAAATCGGAAATCCTCAGAAAAGTCAAAGAATACCAAAAAGAACAGGTACAAGGCCATCACACGATCGATCGCCTCAAAGAAATAGAAGCAGAGAGAGGGAGCGGCCGCAAGTCTAACATGAAAGGTAGAGCACGATGCTTTGCAAATCAAACAAATATCGGCATCATTTCCAAACCAACATTGCGCAAATTTCTTCAAAACGGAACAGAGTCTCTGTGGGCCTTTCCAAATACAATAGACTGAGCAACACACTAGACGCCACGTTCTTGGCATCAGAGATCTTTTCCCATCCCTCTTGCGGCCAGCCAGTGGCAGCCTCTGTGCGTGTGTGTATGTGGGTGTTTGTGTGTATGTGTGGGTCTGTGCTTTTGAGTGCGTTTGTGAATGCGCGAGAGTGAAAGAGTACACAAGTGTCAGGAGAGATATGTGTACGTGTGTATGTGTGTGTGTGTGTGTGTGTGTATGTGTGTGAGGGGAGAGGTGGGGTAGAGGATGAGGTATGTGAGTGTATGCATGCCTACACTGTGGGAGCAACAGGATATTGGAACGTTATATATATATATATATTTATATATATATATATATATATATATATATCTTTGTATGTACGTGTGTGGGGTTGGGGGTGGGAGATATGGGCGTATGTGTGTGTGCTTGTACAAGTAAGTGTTCATCTCTGTGAGTGTGTGTTTGTGTGTGTGTGTGTGTGTGTGTGTGTGTGTGTGCCGTGGAAGCTGCGATAGGTAGACTAGAAATGAGTGTGTGGAGGAGGGGGGTAGAGGAGGTGCAAGGTAATGTGTGTGTGTGTTGGAGCTCATGTACGTGTATATGTATTTGACTGTGCTTTCATATCTGTGAAACTGCATCTTTGGTGCATTTCTGTTATGCATGTGTGGGTGTATGTGTGAATGTGTGTCTTCATGTTTTACATTTATTCGCTTATTTATCACCATTGTTGTCTTATTTATTTATTTATTTATGTTTTATTATTATCATTTTATTAGTATTACTAATATTATTACTACTACCTTTTTCTATATTATAATTATTATTTATTTATTTATTTATTTATTTATGCAAGCTTATCTATTATTTATTCCCCCGTTGTTGTTGTTTTTGTTGTTGTTTTTTTTTGTTTTTGTTTTTTTTTTGGGTTTTTTTCTTAAGGCCTGACTAAGCGCGTTGGGTTACGCTGCTGGTCAGGCATCTGCTTGGCAGATGTGGTGTTGCGTATATGGTTTTGTCCGAACGCAGTGACGCCTCCTTGAGCTACTGAAACTGAAACTGAAACTGACATGCTTTTTACATCGCAAATTGTAAAATTCATGTATTGTATCGTATTTCGTGAGGGAAATCTGGATCTGTTTCCATAAATACGATTCAACTGAAATGTAGAATTCTTTTAAGGACAAAGGAATGTCCATATGAACTGAATCCGGACGACAGGTTGCTCCTTGTTTCGCTGAGATCTCGACTTTATCATTATAACAAGAGAGCCATGGTCGTCACGACTCACGTGTGATATGCACTTTATCCAGTAAAAGAATATATATAAAAAAAAAGTTATTCATATCGTGGTGTAAGCCTCTTCACTCTGGACGCTGGGTTATGTGATGGAAATCGCCTCATAAAATGAAAAAGGAGAAAAAAGTCCCCATTTTTGCAAATGCCATTTTCATGGGGAGTGCCACCAAACCGTTATCTTCCTAATTCATTTTCAAGTCCACGGCAGCTGTATCGAAAACCAGTTATGGGAAAATGTCAGGTAACCGCATTATGTGTGTGCGCGCGCACGCGTGCTTGCGTGTGTGTGTGTGTGTGTGTGTGTGTGTGTGTGTGTGCGTTCCTACGTGAGTGCGTGTGCCTGTGTGACAGCGTGCCTATTTCACCGTGAAACCGGAAAACACCAAAGAACAAACACATTGCTGCATCAATCACGACAACAGAAAGCACCAAACAAAGAACAAAGCAACAAAGAACAAAGCACCATTCCATCAGTCAGCAAGCCAAAACACAACAAAGAACACATCACTGTGTCAGCCAGGAAACCAGACATCATCAAACAGGAAACAAAGAACACAGCCAGGAAACCAGACATCATCAAACAGGAAACAAAGAACACAGCCAGGAAACCAGAGAGCATCAAACAGGAAACAAAGAACACAGCCAGGAAACCAGACAGCATCAAACAGGAAACAAAGAACGAACACACCACTGTGTCAGCCAGGAAACCAAACAGTATCAAACAGGAAACAAAGAACGAACACAGAGCAGGCCAGAAACAAATAACAAACACACTGCTCCAAACCAGAACGCGCCATAACTACAGTTCTTTGGGTCCAACGAGCTGTCTTTGAAGGCTGTGAAGGCTGTAAAGGCTTAAGAAAGGTCTGTAGCTCAGCAGTAGCTTTGCTTCATTTTTGCCAGTACTTTGTTAAAACGCAAACATACTAAAAAGCAAACAGCAAAACTACAGCGATTCAGGATTGAGCAGACTTTGACAAGTTAAAAGAAAACAAAGAAAAGAAGAGAGAGAGAGAGAGAGAGAGAGAGAGAGAGAGAGAGAGAATTAGTCTATACCCAATCATCTTTTTTTGTTTTTTGTTCTCTCTACGGGTGGCATTCACCAAGCCCTGGACTCCAGACACCACTCCTGCACTACACAGGCCTTCACTGATCGGCTATCAGCCTGCCTTCCCTTCCACACTAGGAGCCTGCCTTCCCTTCCACACTTTCCCTTCCACACTAGGAGCCTGACCTCCCTTCAACACTAGAAGCCTGCCCTCCCTTCCACACTAGGAGCCTGCCCTCCCTTCCACACTAGGAGCCTGCTTTCCCTTCCACACTAGGAGCCTGCCCTCCCTTCCACACGAGGAGCCTGCCCCCCCCCCCCCCCCCCCCCTTCCACACAAGGAGCCTGCCTTCCCTTCCACACTGGGAGCCTGCCTTCCCTTCCACACTAGGAGCCTGCCTCCCTTCCACACTGGGAGCCTGCCCCTTCCACACTGGGAGCCTGCCCTCCTTTCCACACTAGGAGCCTGCCCTCCCTTCCACACTAGGAGCCTGCCCTCCCTTCCACACGAGGAGTCTGCCCTCCCTTCCACACTGGGAGCCTGTCTTCCCTTCAACACTAGGAGCCTGTCTTCCCTTCCACACTGGGAGCCTGCCCTCCCTTCCACACTAGGAGCCTGCCCTCCCTTCCACACTAGGAGTCTGCCTTCCCTTCCACACTAGGAGCCTGCCTTCCCTTCCACCTTCCCTTCCACACGAGGAGCCTGCCTTCCCTTCCACCTTCCCTTCCACACGAGGAGCCTGCCCTCCCTTCCACACTGGGAGCCTGCCTGTCACTGCCACCACCACCCTTCCCGCTTCTGTCTTTTGTCTTTTAGTGTTTTACAAAACATCTCTCTCCCTCCCTTTCAATCTGTGTCTCTCTCTGTCTACCCCACCTCTATCCCTCTCCCTCTCTCACTCTGTGTCTCTGTCTGTCTACCCCACCTCTATCTCTCTCCCTCCCTCTCACTCTGTCTCACTCTGTGTCTCTCTGTCTACCCCACCTCTATCTCTCTCCCTCTCTCCCTCTCACTCTGTGTCTCTGTCTGTCTACCCCACCTCTATCTCTCTCCCTCCCTCTCACTCTGTGTCACTCTGTGTCTCTCTGTCTACCCCACCTCTATCTCTCTCCCTCTCACTCTGTGTCTCTGTCTTTCTACCCCACCTCTATCCCTCTCCCTTTCTCACTCTGTCTCTCTGTCTACCCCACCTCTATCTCTCTCCCTCTCTCTCACTCTGTGTCACTCTGTCTACCCCACCTCTATCTCTCTCCCTCTCTCCCTCTCACTCTGTGTCTCTGTCTGTCTACCCCACCTCTATCTCTCTCCCTCTCTCCCTCTCACTCTGTGTCTCTGTCTGTCTACCCCACCTCTATCCCTCTCCCTCCCTCTCACTCTGTGTCACTCTGTCTACCCCACCTCTATCTCTCTCCCTCTCTCCCTCTCACTCTGTGTCTCTGTCTGTCTACCCCACCTCTATCTCCCTCCCTCTCTCACTCTGTCTCTCTGTCTACCCCACCTCTATCCCTCTCCCTTTCTCACTCTGTCTCTCTGTCTACCCCACCTCTATCTCTCTCCCTCTCTCTCACTCTGTGTCTCTGTCCGTCTACCCCACCTCTATCCCTCTCCCACTCTGTGTCTCTGTCTGTCTACCCCACCTCTATCTCTCTCCCTCTCTCACTCTGTGTCTCTGTCTAACAGTGTGTGTGATGTGAATGTAGGTATGAGAATGGTAATTACTTCTTTTTTCTTCTTATTCTTCTTTTCTTTCTTTTTTCCTTTTTGTTTTTGTCTGAGGGCAAGTTTCCGTGTTATGACGATATTTATTCATGTACATATTTATCTATTTACCTATTAAGGTTTCATGACATGAATTTTTATTCTATTCTATTCTGCTTTATTCTATTCTATTCTCTCTCTCTCTCTCTCTCTCTCTCTCTCTCTCTCTCTCTCTCTCACACACACACACACACACACACACACACACACAGAGTGGTGGAGAACGACAACAGCAAGGCCCTGAAGGATCTCAGCCTGCCTCCTGATGCTGTCCTCATCGTGCCTCCCATACCCGTGGAACCGGGACCTCATTACTTCGCCCGTCTTGGCATCGACACTGGTCCCTTGACCATCTTACCCAACATCACTGGTCTGCCTGTCACTTATGTGGACCGAACCTGGGACCCACAAGGTGAGACAGCACTGACTTTGATCCCACACTTGCAAGATTTTTTTCCCGGTCCACTTTACCTTGAGTGGTGGACAGGACCTAGTCATTAGTCAATAAACCGAGGTCCCATGTGCAGCATTCGCACAGCGCACGTCAAAAGCACCTAAAGGCAGCTGTCAGTCAATTATACCTATGCAGGCATCCTGTTTGTACAAATGACTCTGTCTTTCTGAAGTGCTTAGTTTATTCTCTGAATAAGCATTGGCCATGTGTAAGTCGTAACGTTGATGGTACCCCTGTCTCCGTGATTCAGGAACTATTTTGATTGATCCCAGAGCTATTTTGACTCATTTCAAACGTATCCATGTTTATGTGATCCAGGAGCTATTCTAACCAATTTTGAATATATCCTTTCTGTTCTGTTTTACCTTATCATATTCCATTCTGTTCCATCAATTCATATATCCATCCATTCGTTCATCCATGTATCATTGTGTCCGTCAAGGCCTGAACGAGGTACAGTTCGGGGCGCTGTTGCAATCCCAGGTTGAGCAGGTGATTGCCAGGCAGGGTGAATCCAGGCGGCCTTTTTTCGTGCCTCTTGCCACCTTTCCCTTCCGGGTAAATCAGAAAACATACATTTCTATGTTGCAGATGTGTTTATGTATGCATGTATGTCATTCTTTTGCTCAACGTCTGTCCACATTTGTTTTGAAAGAACATCCACCACCTCTCCAAACCTACCCTGCCTGACCTAAACACTCCTTTTCCTTTTCCTCTCTTCTTACATTAAAGGAGATGGAAAATACAGAAAACATACAGAAAATAACGACAATCTAAGTAATGATCTGGTAAAATTTCAACAGAAATAAACAAGAACAACTGGGGTTTGGAGGAATAACCCCCCTGCTCTGAAACCGTCAAAACTGAAAAGAAAAAGGGGGAGGACACGCATTTTCACACATGCACACAACAGTTTTCCCTGTTTGAACAGGAAGCCAATTTCCTGGCGCGGCATGGCTGAAATCTAAATCAGTGCAAAGGTGTCAATGAGAAGAAGCCAATGCTCACCCACTACCTAAATATACACTATATATAAGGAACAACAACATTCAAAGTAGGATACCTTTTTGTTACCCTGAGCATGATTATGTCACAACACTATACGGAAGCAAAACCGTTTTTAGAGACTATAATAAACTTGTGATAGATACCCGCTCGGACCCTGGCATAACATAGCTGAGGAAAATAGATTGTCATACGTATTAACCCCCAAACGGCCATCATTAGGACACAAATTCAAGAAATTATTCACTGTCAATCATATTAATGAAACCGAAACACCATCTGTAAACATTGGCATGAAAACTAATTCCAAACGAAAAGAAGGAAGGGAAGGGCTAGAAAGGAAATTGTTTTGGAACATCAGCTGCAGTCAATATAATAAATCTAAAAGAAAATGTTATAAACACTACATGATTTGCGAGTGGCAGTGGACTTACTTCAACAGCTTCTGAACAACACCAAGACTGAGGACCAGTCAGTTGCCATAACTTAGCCCCCTTGTCCAAGGGACGCTTGGACACTGGTCAGCAGATATTTGACCACAGTGGTGCAACACGAGATGTCAGAATTGTAACTCTGCCTAGAGGCATTAACTGGCGTTTTACCCATATCTTATACAATATCTTATTTCTGCTAATCTGTCGGAATAGTTTATAGTTACACATTCTTTTAAAACACTTGTAAACCAAATCCCTAAAATTCGGAATCTTGTAGGATTCCAGTCCATACCAAAATGTTCCAAATTATTGCTCCCTAACCAAATAGCACTAGTTTTGCTTGAATTCAAATAAAGACCTGAGACACAGCCAAATCTATTAAGAGCTGTAACACAACATTCAAATGATTTCCTGCCCCCAGCAAGTAGAAATTCTGTATCATCAGCATATTGGGTTAGTTTATTCTCAACATCAATTGTTATTCCTCGGATATCCACGTTTTCCCTTAATATTTCTACACACATTACAAATAAATAGGGTGATATAGGGTCTCCTTGTCTGCAGCCTCTCGTAACTTCAAACCAGTCAGAGACCTGACCATTCACAATCACACATGACTTATATTTGTGTAAAATACACTAATCCATCTACACATATTTTCTTTGAACCTAAATGCCTTTGATACTTTAAACATGAACTCCCAATTTATTGAGTGAAAAGTCTTTTCGAAATCTATGTTCAGTAAATTATTCAGGTAAATTATTTTTATCTAAATAGGCTATGGTATCATATATCAATCTCAAATTATCTCCAATGTATCTATTTCAAATAAACCCTGTTTGATCTTCATTAATAATGTTAGGTAATACTGTTTTTAAACAGTTAACAAAACAAGATGACCCAATTTTACAGACTACATTTAAATGAGAGATGAGTCTCCAATTTTTTTTCCAAATATTGTCTTGGCTTATCACCTCTGGAGATAAAGACTTTAAAAAATTCTGCACTAAAGCACCAAATCTGTACCTGGACTCATTATTTTTCATATTTCTAAGAGCTTGTGTCGCTTCCTCCATTGTAATAATACCCTCTAAATCACTTGCTTCTGACTCATTCAAACATGGAATATAATTCACTAAATCTTCAATTTCACAATATATAAAGATCTATAAAGATTATGTACTTCATTTAAGATATCCTTTTGATTTGTTGGAACATTGCCGTATTGGTCAATAATTTTGGCTACGTGTTTACTAACATAATGACGTTTTTTTTCTAAATTACAAAAGTATTTACTAACTTTCTCTCCTTCAGCTATCCATATAGCTCTAGACCTTAATAATACCCCTTCCATCCGCTTCTCTCGAATATCTTGTAGCTGTTTTTGTTTAATTTCTAGAACTCTAATATATTCTTTATTTTTATTTTGATATTTATCTAATCTACAGATTGTTGCTTGCTGTACTTTCTACAAAGATAAGGAGAAGATTTTGAAAGATAAAAGTAAGCTAAAAGGAAGTGGTATATTTATTGGTGAAGATTTCTCTGCAAAAGTCAGAGAAATCAGGAGGAAATTGACCCCTCATCTTAAGGCAGCCAGAGACCAGAGAAAGAAAGTCACTATGGTGTACGATCACTTGGTGATCGAGGGGAAAAAGTACTATTTAGACACCGGTGATAAACTGAAAGAAGCCACGTAGGGTTTCGGCCGGCCCATTGAACCATTATGTGTTTTGTCCTCTAACCCTTTTGGAAATATACCGATTTTGATGCAAGACATGTCAAGAGGGTCAAGTTTAAGCCTAGCACCGGGTGTAGATTTTGTGTGTGAAACTGGGTACAGAGCGGTAGCTGGCAGCAGGCCAACCATGACACCTGTGTCAGATGACAGTGAACGTGTTGCCAACAGGGAGGGTGGGGAACATGGTGACCTGGCCAGTGACAGTCCGGTGTGTGTTGCAGCTTTCAAAGAGCACGTGAATCACATGAGGCCAAATGGAACTTCACGGCATGATGAACACTTTCCGGGATTACCCGATGAGGTCTACATGTTTGGAACAAAATTGTGTGTTGATAATGACGTGTGTGTTGTGAGTGAAAAACCACGTGTTCTTGATTGTGAAGATAAATGTTTTGCAGCTCATGTGAAGTTCTCTCCAGTACGTTCAAATTTGTTGTGTTCAAATACGCTTGATAGTTGTTGTGAAGACAATATTAAAAATGACGAATGTATTAGAAGTTGTTTGGACAGTGATGATGAGTTTGTGAGTGCGGATAAACGTAATGAGAATAAACATAATAGTGCATTTTGTACCGCGAGGGAAGACGTGGGAGAGAGAGGAGGAGGGAGCAGTAATGAGAGGATGAATGAGAGTGGTGATGAAAGTTGTGATGATAATGTGCACGGGAATGGGGAGGTGGGTGATGACAGTCTGAACACCACACTTTCCGGAAATTTGGATTTTTTGAGGAATAAATTGTCTTTTCTTCACTGGAATGTATGTGGCATCATGTCAAAACTTGATGATGCAGATTTTGTTAAGTTTGTTTCATTCTTTTGATTTTGTTTGTTTGTCTAGTTGAGACATTTGTTGATAAGTTTGAGTTCAATTTATTTAAAGAACACAGATTGTTTATAAAACCAGCAGTCAAGTTGACGCAGCACGGACGACGATCTGGAGGAATAATTTGCCTTGTGCGGAATGAGTTGGTTCCTTATGTTCGTCAGGTGGATGATGAGAGTGATTTTTGCATGTATTTTGTGCTAGAGAAACATTTTTTCCATTTTCCTAAAGATGTATTATTTGTATGTGTGTATATACCTCCTGAAAATTCGCCATACTACTCTAATTGTGATATTGATAATGGAATAATTATGCTTGAGGATAGTATTGTAGACAAGTTGTGTGTATTTGATGATATTGATATGATACTTTGTGGAGATTTGAACGCAAGGACTTCTAATTATTTACCCAACTTTTTTGATGAAAACAGACTACATAAAAACTATGGAAAGGATGATGAAAACCATATGGTCAGAAATTCTCAGGATGCGGTACTAAATTCTTATGGAAAGAAATTATTAGATATGACCACTGCTTTGGGATTGTGCATTTTAAATGGCCTATGTAATGGCGACCAACATGGTCGTTACACATACATATCTGATCAAGGTAGCAGTGTGAACGACTATTACCTGGCTTCTGTAACTTTTTTTGAACATGTTTGTGACATTTTGACACTTGACATTCTGGACAGGATAGAATCTGATCATCTCCCTCTGTTGTTGTCCTTTGACTGGCAGGCTACTTGCATGTCTACCAGATATCCTGCTAATGTGAATGAGCAACAGTTCATTGATAGATATAGATGGAGTACATTACATGCACAAACCTTTTTTGACTCAATGAATTCGAGAAAAGTAAAAGAAGAAATAGACAATGCATCAGACTTGATTAAGGTAGACGTTAATTTAGCATTGATTAAGTTTAACCAAATTGTTAAAGATCAGGCAATGTACATGAAGAAAAGGGTCCCTATTACAAAAGAGTTAAGACAAGAATGGTTTGACCGGGAATGTAGAATAACTAGACGTAAGGTGCGAAGACTTTTTAGAAAATTTAAACACACTTCAGATAAAGATGATAGAGTAATGTTTTGCATTGCAAGAAGAGAATACAAAAACATGATCTCTAGGAAAAAGAAAGAATACAATGAATTACTTCTAAATGAATTGGTAAATTCAATAACATGCCAGAAGATGTTTTGGGAAACAATAAAAAAAGTCTCATGTAAAAAGTATCAACCACAAAATAAGATATCTGTAGACCAGTGGTATGATCATTTTAGACATGTACTTGAAAAAGAAGCAGATGATTTAGATGAAGATGATGTAATAGATGAAGCAGTAGAAGATGGAGCAAATGAAGTTATAAACAGACCAATATCCAGGGATGAATTATTGTTAGCAATTAGAAAATTGAAGAGTGGAAAATCAGCTGGACCTGATGAATTAATCGGCGAGTTTTTCAAAAATGGTGGTGAATCCATATTAATGTTTTTGTTGAATTTATTTAATCATTTATTTGACAATGGTATTTATCCACAAAACTGGACCGAATCAATTATTTTACCATTGTTTAAGAAAGGTGACGTGAATGACACAAATAATTATAGAGGAATATCATTATGTAATACTAGTAGTAAATTGTATAGTTCGATTATTAATTACAGACTACAAGAATGGGTGAGTTTAAACAACATAACAGGTGAACATCAAGCTGGTTTTAAGAAAGATTATTGTACTATTGATCATATATTTACATTGTTAGCTGCTGTTCAGAGACAATTTGCCAATAATCAAAAGTTATATGTTGCATTTGTGGATTTTGAAAAAGCATTTGATTCAATATCTAGGAAATTGTTGTGGCCAGTTTTGTTAAAAAATGGAATTAGAGGTAAACTGTATCGATGTATTAAAAGCATGTACAGAGAAGTGAAAGCTAGGATAAGAAGTGGAGCGAAATTATCAGATTTTGTTAATTGCACCAGAGGAGTAAAGCAAGGCGATGTTTGTAGTCCTGTTTTATTTTCATTGTTTGTCAATGAGATTGCCCTCGAAATCATTGAAAACGGGCGACATGGGGTGACTTTTGATTTGATAGAGTTGTTTATGTTGCTTTTTGCCGATGATATGATTTTGTTATCAATATCAGTTATTGGTTTGCAAAGACAGTTGAATAGTTTGTATGAAGCCGCAATGAAACTAGAATTAAGAGTAAATATGGACAAAACAAATATAATTGTGTTTCGAAAGGGTGGGTATCTTAGTAGACATGAACAATGGTCTTATGGAAATGAAACAGTAAAAGTGGTAAATGTATACAAGTATCTTGGAATATTTTTTTCAACTAGACTTAGTTTTTCTTTTGCGTGCCAGGATTTAGTAAACAGAGCAAAGAGAGCTGTTTTGATTATACTTCGTGTTATGTACAAATTAGATTGTAGCTCATATACTATATTTATAAAGTTATTTGATTCTCAGGTACAGTCTATTTTACAATATGGTGCTGAAATATGGGCTTTTGAAAATGGTGCAGACATTGAAAGACTACACCTGTTTGCTATGAAACGTTTCTTGAATGTTGACAGGCGAACACCTAATGACTTTATTTATGGTGAACTTGGGAGATACCCGATATACCTAAATTCTTATGTAAAATGTATTAATTACTGGCTAAAATTAACTAGAATGGATAGTTATAGGTTACCATACAAAGCTTACAGGTCGCTGTATAATTTAGACAATAATGGTAAGAAGACTTGGGCTACAGGTATTAGAAAATGTTTGTGTTCCTATGGATTTGCCTATGTATGGGATAACCAGGGTGTTGAAAATGTAACAGGATTTATGAAATGTTTTAAACAAAGACTTGTTGACTGTAGATGGCAGAGCTGGCATGATCACGTACAGAACAGCAATAGATTTGCTGAATACAGGATGTTTAAAGTGACAAATAGTGTGGAACCATATATTGAAATTGCAATGAATAGATATGTTAAATGTGCTCTGACTAAATTAAGATTTGGCGTAACAGACATTGCCTGCCATAGGTTTAGATTTAGCGACAGAAGAGTAGATAAAGTACAATGTCGTTTATGTCATGATTCAGAAGAAGATGAAATTCATTTTATGTTTTGCTGTCCTGTCTTTCACGACTTAAGGATAAAATATATTCAACCTAAGTTTTATAATAGCCCATGTCGCTTTAGATTTAATTTGCTTATGTCATCTAGAAATGAAATTGTTTTGCGTAATGTTGCGTTCTACATTTACTATGCCTTGAAACGATTACGTACGGCTGTAACTTAAATTATAGTATCAATTTGAATTTTCATGACAATAATTATGTTAAGATCAAATACTAGACACTGTGTTATTGTAATTTTGATTGTTTGTTTTGTGTATGATTTCCCCTTCAATTAGGGGCTTAGGCCTAAAATTGAATAAACATTTCGCATTCGCATTCGCATTCGCATAATCTACAGATGTCTCATTACAATTGTCCTTTTTTTTTTTTTTTTTTTTTCATTGAAGCATAAGAAATTGTTCTCGATCGTATTTCCATTAAAAGGAAGTCAAGAAAAGAATAGAATAGAATATAGAACAGAATATGTCTATCACCAAGTGTTCCGGGGTCACAAGGAATATTGAGGGGGATGGTACATAACAATGTACGAACACAAATCGAAAGTCATACACAAACACAGATACAGAAATTAGGATACATACAAGTGCATATCAATACAAAAACTTGTGCATACTCACACATGCACGCACTGCACACACACACACACACACACACACACACACACACACACACACATGCGCGCGCGCACGCACACACACACACACCTTTGAACAGAAGCCGCATATTACATGTGGATGTGGCTGATGGCTAGATCTTCAGGCATATGGTTGTTCATTGCACAATTCTAGTTATCAGACTGGATTTGTTCGAGAGACAGGGCATTGACTGCTTTCGGGAAAAGCTATTGGCGAAGCGATTGGTTTTCGTCCTAATACTTCTGTACCGTCGGCCAGAGGGGAGCATCTCGAAAATCCCAAGAGCAAGATGTGATTCATCCTGGCTGATTGCTTTTGCTTTTTTGAGTAGCCGCTTATAATAAATGTCTTCTAGAGAAGGTTGATCAGCCCCGGTGATCTTGGTGACAGTTTTTACAATTCTTTTCAGGGCTGTGACTTCTGCCTTGGAAATGTTTCCGTACCAAACAGTAATAACGAAGGTTAACACGCTTTCAATGACTGTTCGGTAGAACTTTTTGAGGCGCCAAAGAAAGTACATGCGCTGTTGTGCTTTCTTAACAATTTTTTCCGTATTTTTCTCCCATTTCAAATCGTTGGAAATGATCGGTCCGAGAAATTTAATTCACTGATGATCTCTACTTGCTTGTCTTTAATGACAAGTGGTAAGGGGTCAGATCTGGTCTTCCTGAAATCTAAAATTAATTCTTGTGTTTTTGATACGTTGAGTTCTAAGTTGTTTTGATCACACCAGCTGACAAGTTCTAGTACTTCTTCCCTATATGTTGACTCATCACTGTTCGTAATCAGCCCTTCTAGAGTAGTATCATCGGCAAACTTGACCATGGTGTTACATTCATTACGAGTTGCACAGTCATGTGTGAATAGTGAGTACAACAGTGGGGATAGAACACATCCCTGTGGGGCGTCTATGTTGAGAATACATGTGAAGGACGTGAGGTCACCAACTTAAAAAAACTTCCGGTCTGCATCTTAGAAAATCTAGGATCAATGCACAATTTGATTCAGGCAGCAAAAGATCTTTCAGTTCAAAATATAGTTTTGATGGTACTATTGTGTTGAACGCAGAGCTGTAGTCAATGAAAAGGATCCCAGCATAACTGTTAGGATTTTCGAGATGTCTGAGAACGTGGTAGAGACCTATGCTAATGGGATCTTCAACTGATCTGTAGGCAAACTGAAAGGGATCAGAAGATGGAGGAATGCAAGTTTTTAGGAATTGTAGAATCAAGCATTCAAATGTTTTCATTTCGACTAATGTTAAGGCTACGGGACGATAATCATTAAGACAGCTAGGCTGTGCTTTCTTTGGAACAGGAATGATTGTAGATTTCTTAAAGCAGTGTGGCACCACACATGACTGAAGGGACATGTTAAATATGTCAGTGAAGACACAAGATAGTTGGACTGCACACTTCCTCAAAAGGCCTGGTGAGATGTTGTCAGGGCCAGCGGCTTTTCTCATTTTCAGACGACTAAAGTGGCGTCCGACTTCATTCTCTTAGACTATGAAAGGGGGGTGGGGGCGGAGGTGATTTTGGGTGCAACTACGTCGGAAGTAGACAATGGTTTGTCAAACCTGGAGTAGAAAGTGTTCTGTAAGTGATGTTGACTGTCTAGTGGGTCATTTTGTAATCAGTGATGTTCTGCAGTCCGGTCCACACATTCTCAGAGTTGTTTGCAGACAAATGTTCTTGTCACGCTCTATAAGAGACCGGACTAGAAACCCCCACCCAACCCAGCACTAACACCCAGACAACACAGACACAGACTAAAATAATTCAGAGTTCACACACATTTACTCAATCACACACAGAACTTGCCAAATAAAACCACCACCACAGTTCCAGCCGCAACAACTGATACACTTAAATGTCAGAGTGGATAAATAAACATGAAACACAGAACTGGAAGAAACGGCCGACCAGCGGAAACCAGCGTCCAGTGGTTTAAAGAATGTTATCAGTGTGCACTTGGGATATTTGATAAATAAACTAAAAATACTGAAGCACTCTGCACAACACAAGAAAAAAACAAACGATGACTTGAACGGCGAAAACTGAAGACAGATGAAAAAGATGAAGACGACGAAACTAGTGAACAAATGATGACAGTGATGAGAAGAGGGCAGCAGGAAGACAGCAGTCAGCAGCAGCAGAAGGAGCAACAACGCTGCCTGGCCAACACAGGCTGAAGGGGAAAAGGTGCAGGAAGTGGGATGCTGAAAACTGCATAAATTTCATCACCCTTCTGGTAGGATTACCCCTACCCCCCTCAATGAACACACAAGACAAACTGATAAACAAAAGCTTTAACCACACTGAAAGAGCGGTTAAAATATCGCTATAAAATTCCGTTGACACCGCTCCACGCTTCACATTCACTAGTGAACACATTTTCTGAAAGATATTGTACATAAGACGTTGAAAGAACTAGGGGGGAAAAAACCCTGATAGTTTAGAAAACATATCAATGATAATTTGACCTTGTGAACATAACGAAAATAGAAACATTCTTACAATAATAGTAAAGGCGTTCACCGGGAAAACGTTAACTCAACTCTCAGCTACGGTAATTCTATAAATATATCAAACGAATCACAGCGTTTCCACAATTTAAAAAGTTATGTTTAAAATATCACAACAGAGGGAAACAATACAAGCCTAACTTCAGCATTAACCCTCAAATCCCAATAAACAAAATCGAACATCACCATCTCGTATCTTAACAGAACAGGACAAATGTACAAAGAAAAAGCACTTATAACAGTCAACTGACAAGTACAAACTACAACAGATAAGTTTACCAATGCAACAGCGAACTCACCTGCCAGCCCTGACGCTGGAAACAAAACAAACAGACGACACATGTCCAGCATGGCACTCCCTCTGAGCTGGAGCACACAGAACATAGATACAGGGCCACCCGGAGGAAAAGCCATCCTCACCTGAGGGTACCAACTGGGAAAAAAAGCCCCAAACCCAAACAAGCACGACCTTCCTCCAAGAAGGCCGCGGGCGCAAAGCCTAGAGAAGTGTCACTGACAGAACAGAGAGACTTTAAACTCTGCTCAGCAGTGACACAAACACAAAAACGAGACTCCCCGATTGCACGTAAAAAATGCACAACCGGGAGCTAACACACACTAAACGAATGCTCGAATGGGAGATGGTAAATGGGGAAGGTAATGCACAAAACACTCCACACGAGATTGTCATGAGTTGTGACAGTTCTTCTAAATGTTTCCTATATAAAAACTTTGCCTTCTTAATGCATTTTTCAACATTTCGTTTTGCCTTATTGTGAACTGTTCTATCATCAGTTTCACGAAATGCTCTCTCTTTTTCCTTTAGTTTTTGCCTAACAGCCCCGTTACACCAAATTTTGTCATTTGAAAATATTTTGATTTTTTTTTTGGATTGCACACAGTTTCACAGAAAGAAATGTAATCATACACTGTGTCGGTATATTCATCTAAGTTCCCTGCAGAGTCTTTAAAAATGCACCAGTCTGTACATTCAAAACAGTCCTGCAAGGTCTCTAAAGAAGGGGCCAACCATTGTTTGACAGTTTTCACGACTGGTTTTTCGGCTTTTAGTTTTTGTTTGTACACCGGCACCAGATACATCATGCTGTGATCGGACTGTCCTAAAGGCGCACGGCAGATCGTGTGGTACGCCTTCTTGATGGAGGTGTAGCAGTGGTTGAGGGTCTTGTCACCACGTGTTGGGCAGTCCACTTGTTGGAACAGCTTTGGTATCTGTTTCCTGAGGCTGGCTTTGTTAAAATCAACAGCAACGATGACGGTGGAGTCGGGCCAACTGTTGTGTTATCAGGAAAAGAGAACACCAGCTCACCATCCAGTTTGTCATCAGAATACATATTATTAGCATACACGACAACATAGGCGTTGACGTTAGCCCCCGGCACACTTGACGTGTGTGCAGTTTTGTCACGCAGACAAGTTTTCTTTGCAGGGCCGTAAAATTCATTTTTCCTTCAGGCAAGTTATCTTTGATATCACAGGGGCGGCATTTACAGTTTGTCTCGAAGGTTAGTGAACTTCGTATTCAAGACATGCACGGTCCTGTCAGGCAGATTCACTGATCAAGCAACAGCTTGCCCACCGTCATGGTCTGAACATATTACTTATTTATGTAAAAGGATGTCTCAAAAAGTATTCCAGTTATCAAAAATAAAACACTTTCTAAATACACATGCCCGTAAACAATTCTTTAATGCTCACATACAGTCGATAATAGATTATGCTTCTACTTTGTGGGATTCTACTAGCGCTAATACTCTAAAACCTCTTGTTAGATTATACAAACGTGCTTTGAAATTAGTTTTATTAAAGGCAAGTTCATTAACTCCTTATGATTATAGGTCACTTGATATCCTCCCACTGGAGCTAAACTTAGAATATAATAAGGCTGTTTTTATGCACAAAATAGTAAGCGGCTATGCACCTCCTTCAATTATAAATAACTTCCCAGTAAATAACATAAGACATGTACATAAGTTGCATATACCTCGTCCAAATCTTGATCTTTTTAAGTCCAGCCTAACATACAGCGGGGGAACGTATTGGAATAATTTACCATCACGTTTAAAAAATATTACTAACCACAACTTTAAGCAAAATCTAAAAATGCACCTATTCACAAAAATTGACGTCACCTGAAATCCAACATTGCTTTTCACTCTCTCTTGAGTGGGTGCATTTGTGTACGTTTGTGTGTGTGTGTGTGTGTGTGTGTGTGTGTGTGTGTGTGTATTTCATGATTTTTTTTTTCTCTTCTTCTTCCTTTTGTGGAATGGCTTTGAATGGTGAAATAATGGTATATTTTGATTGTGTTTTGATTTTGTGCTCATTTTCGCTTTTTTAGCTTTATTCCCTCTTTAGGGCGAGGGCTGGATGTAAAAAAGCATGTTACTTGCTTATCTATTACCCTCGTTAATAAAGATTTTGTCTTGTCTTGTCTTGTCTTGTCTTGTCTTGTCTTTCACTAAAAATCCTGGTGATTCCCTTCTGCACAAGCTCTCCTCACCCCACTACACTTCAGAGAGTTAAGTAAAACACGTTGAATTCGCAAAGCACGCCTGTTTTCCCTCAACAACACAATGCTGCGATGCTGGTGTCTCTTCATGTATGGTTTTGCCTCGTACTTGTCAATGTGATGATCTGTACTTTGATTCCTTTATCCTGTTATAAGTTTTGTGCTTATTTGTTTCTTATTGGGGAGGGCTTAAATAAGCCACACTTGACGTTCTTCCTTAAATAAACACATTTGATGTCCTTCCTTTAATAAGCCATGCTTGATGCCCTTCCTTAAATAACCACACTTGATGTCCTTCCTTAAATAAGCTACACTTGATGTCTTTCCTTAAATAACCACACTTGATGCCCTTCCTTAAATAAGCTACACTTGATGCCCTTCCTTAAATAAACCACACTTGATGCCCTTCCTTAAATAAACCACACTTGATGCCCTTCCTTAAATAAGCTACACTTGATGTTTCTCCTTAAATAACCACACTTGACGTCCTTCCTTAAATAATCACACTTGATGCCCTTCCTTAAATAAGCTACACTTGATGTCCTTCCTTAAATAATCACACTTGACGTCCTTCCATAAATAAGCCACATAAATGCCCTTCCTTAAATAAGCCATATTTGATGTCCTTCCTTAAATAACCACATTTGATGTCCTTCATGTCCTTCCTTCAATAACCACACTTCATGTCCTTCCTTACAGAAGCCACACTTCATGTCCTTCCCATGCTTTTTGTGTTTATGTGCTTATGCTAGGTTGTGTCTTGGAATAAACACTGTTCAAAACAAAAGTATCCACCATATCTACCTCTGCTTCGTGGCTAGTCACCGTTGGCAGGTAGTGACGGTGAATTGCCTTCAGGTTCGTAGACCCGTGGGTTAGCTCTCGTGTTCCTCAACACCTGATATTGCTTCCGCTCGGGCAGTTTGCCTTTGCTCGGGCAGATTACCCGCAAGTCCGCATTTACCCGCAAGCACGATGGTCTCTTGAATACGGCCCCAGGTAGACAGGCAAACAGTTTGGTCCGCTACCCACGTGCGGAGCAATGTATGTCTTTGAACTGTTTTGGTTTTGGTGTGTGCATGTGTCTGTCTGGCACTCCTCTGTCAACTGCTGTTGGAGTCACATGCCACTAGGGGGTTGGGGGGTTTATTTCCCCGTGTCTTTTTCTGTGGTGTAGCAGCAGGTTGTTTTGTAGGTGGGCATTGCAACCGCTTGTTCCAGGTCATTCACATAACCTGTATGAGGTGAGGCTCTATGATGTTTTCCTTGGTCGGCTGGTCGTTGGGACTTGCAAAAATTGTTGTGGTACAGGGAATGACAGAGGCTGTGAATGAGTGTGTTTGCATTAGGTGTTTCATATTGTTTCGTGTATGATTAAGAAATGCCGTGAATATGTGTGTGTTCTGTCATTGCTTTTATGTTCATGCTATTTTATATTTTCTTCGTCCGAAGTGAATAATGTGAAATATTACTGATAAATATGAGTGTCTTGGCAGAAAATGAATTAAACTGAGTTAAAGTTTAAATGGGTTACTGTAACGGCAGGATGGATGGGCGGGATGATAGGTTGGATGTGACTAGCATCTTTTAGGAGGCAACACTGACACTTTGCCATTTTCAGGTATTTTCTCCTTGCTCCTTGTACCTCTTTTGACGGGTCCACTCTGCTGCTTTGTGGCTGTGGGCTGGAGGGAGGTCTGCATGGTGCAGGACTGGCACTGTGTTCTGCTGGCTGTGGGCTGGAGGGAGATCTGCATGGTGCAGGACTGGCACGGTGTTCTGGTGGCTGTGGGCTGGAGGGAGATCTGTATGGTGCAGGACTGGAACTGTGCTCTGGTTGTGGCTGTGGGCTGGAGGGAGGTCTGTATGATGCAGGACTGGAACTGTGCTCTGTTGGTTGTGGCTGTGGGCTGGAGGGAGGTCTGCATGGTGCAGGACTGGCACTGTGTTCTGCTGGCTGTGGGCTGGAGGGAGATCTGCATGGTGCAGGACTGGCAGTGTGTTCTGTTGGTTGTGGGCTGGAGGGAGATCTGCGTGGTGCAGGACTGGAACTGTGTTCTGCTTGCTGTGGGCTGGAGGGAGATCTGCGTGGTGCAGGACTGGCACTGTTCTGCTTGCTGTGGGCTGGAGGGAGATCTGCGTGGTGCAGGACTGGTACTGTGTTCTGCGGTGGCGGCGACAACAGCATCGGCGAAAAATGCGACGATGACAACATCTGCTGGAGGGACTTGATCGCATCAGCTGTGGTTGAGGGGTAAGTACTCTCCTACAACTAATTATCTCCCTAATTCCATCCATTCCTGACCTGCTGGTGCATTCTTGGACTGCGGCGGCAGAGAATGTTTGTGACATTTTTATGTTGGGAGTGGTGTTCTCAGACGTGTCAGCTTCTTCTGCCCTCAGGTCCCTCCCAACACTGCAAAAATCGCGCGAGACTGATGGTGGCGATCAAAATGTTTAACGAACAGCTTGTTTTACGGGTGTGCCTCTCTGATGCGTCAGATATTTTGTGCTCAGGTCACGATGGTGATAATGATTATGATGTTGATGCACACACACACACACACACACACACACACACACACACACACACACACACACACACACGCACGCACACACACACACACACACACACACACTATATCCATCCGCCTCTACCTCCTCTGCACCACCACCACGTTAAGGCCGATCCTGTCCCACTGTCATTATAATAATAATTATTATTATAATAATTTCTAACTTTTCTATGGCGCGATATCCAGTACTAATGCTCCTCAGCGCCTTACATCATCGAGGCAGATATAAACATAACATAAAACATTACAACAGCTCAATCCAATGCGTTCACAGAATGAATAAAAAAAATGATCCACCAAACAATAAAAATATCAAGTAAATAATGCTTTGACTAAAATGAAATACACACAACTTTTAGACACAGTCATACATGCGCGCGCGCACTCACACTCACACTCGCGCACACACACACACACACACACACACACACACACACGCACACACACACACACACACACACACACACATACACACACAAATATACACAGACGCAGACGCCCGGACACATTATATATATATATATATATATATATATATATATATATATATATATATCAACTGCACTAAAACAGGATTACGTGAGTATAAATATCTCTAGCATAAAACCCCGTGTGGCGAACAGACTTTGGACTATCCATCGTGCTGAGTACAGAAATGTTTCACATCACGCAGATTCAGTTCAATTCAATTCAAAATACTTTATTATCTGCTTCAACCAAAAACAGAAAATTTTCTTTAGGCTCACTTAAAATAAAATGCCCGTCAGCAAATAAAAACTGACACACCCTTCGGTTATCGCCATGCACACATCAATTATTATGTAAAAAGAAAAACATGTGGGTAAGATACTATTACATTATGATTCAGAGTGTAACAACTGTGTGTGTGTTGCGTGTGTGCCCGTGCGTGTGCATGCATCGTTTTGTGTGTGCGCACGCGCGCGCACGCGTGTGTGTGCCTGCGTGTTGAGCGTGTGTGCGCGCGCACGCGCGCGCGCGTATGTGTACGTTTCAATCATTATAAAAAGGAGAATATTCAGTAAGATAATAATAACATTTAAAAAGACAAATGCTCATCAACAGATAAAACCGAAAAAACGAATGAGCAACTGGCACACCCTTCCTTGATCACAGCATACATATTAACTATCATGTTAAAAGAAAACATTTAGGTAAGAAAACAAAAATTACATTTTAAGATAAAGTGAAACATTTCAATGATATAAAAGGAAAATATTCAGTAAGATAATTATAACATTTAAGAACATGAAATCACAGTGTTGAAGAGTCAACACCGCCACCAAGACTAAAAGATACACTGTGACTCTCAGTCATGCTCATTTCTCTTTTCCTGTTCGTCGCCATAACGCTGGCATCTGGCTTTAGGTTTGATTTTATTTCTTCGCCGAAAACTACTGTCATCAGGCCACAGCCCAACCACTGCTGCCCATCGGAGGAAGCATGCCCCAGGGAATTTCTTTACCCCCAATTCACAACTTTTGCCTCGGTCAGTGAAATTAAACAGCAGTTCGCGAATGTGAACGTCAAGTTTAGTTTCGAGGTGAATTTGGTTGGAAGGGAATGTTAGTTTGTTAGGCCATTAATCAGCTTTCTAGAGTCAAAGCCCCATGGTCACATGCCATGTCAGCAGAAATCTATAAATCCAGCACCCCAGTGCTGCTGCAGAAACTCACTGAATATTTTCACACTTTGAGTATTGTTGATCTCACGAAGGCCGTTGACACTGTCAGTAGTAAGGGCCTGTGGAGGAGGATGTCAAAGGTCGGCTGCCCAGAGAAATTCATTCAAGTGGTGTGTCAGTTTTACAATGGCATGAAGGTTCGGGTTTTTGGCGACGGTGAAGCTTCCGAGTCCTTCCAAGTCACCGATGGTGTCAAGCAGGGCTGTGTCCTTGCACCCACTTTGTTCAGCTTAAGGTTTATCGCAGCACTGTCAGAAACTTTCCAGAAAGTAATGGAGGAGTTGGCCTGAACTACAGAACTGACTGTTTGCTGTATCAAAGGTAAAGGATAGTGTGCTGTGAGACTTTCTCTCCGCTGATGACTGCCTTGAATGCTTGATCATATCCTGAAATGCAAACCAGGATGGACAAGTTCTCAGCTGCATGTGACGTCTGTTGGCTGTCCATCATCACGAAAAGGTCATGCACCAGCCAGCTTTTCATGCATCCTACACAGAACCCAAGATGACAGTGAACGGGCTGAGACTACAAGTGGTAGTTCACATATCTTGGTAGAAGCCTTTCTGAAGCAGTAACTATTGACGCTGAAGGAAAATATGAGTTTTCCGAAACCATCTCTGCCTTTTGCAGACTTCGTGCTGTATGGGAGCATCGAAGGATCAACCTGCAAACAAAGCTAAAAGGCTACCGACCAGCGTTGCTTCCTGTAGAATGCCTATCTATGACATAATCAACAGCTCTAAAACCTCATGGCATGTCTTCCAAATATGAGGATGAAATAACGAAACAAAATACCAAAGATAAAAGTTCTTTCTAGGCTGACTCACTGCACGCACACACAGACACACACACACACACACACACCACACACACACACATGAACTCTTTGAAAGTTCTAGTGCTCGTATCCGCAAGCAATCAACTAAGATTAAATTTTGTTTGTCTCTTTTTTTCTGTTTGATTTTTATTTTCTTTAATTCTGTTTCTGTGACTTTCTTCGCAAAGCGGTCATTTCCTAACTGATTTACCAGCCAGTTCTAAACACCAGTTGAAGACAAACCTAAATGATGTCAAATCATTAACATAAACATATCGCCTCAGGCACATTGCAACATGTATAGATCTGCACAAACCAGTCTACAACAGGCTGACTGAAACTCAAAGAAAAATTCAATTCATCTTGCATGTTCATTCCAGTTTATTCAGTATCCACTTTTGAATATTCATATGCAGTAAACTCGCCGATGGTGTAGTTTGTGTCACTATGTGTGTTCTGTCCAGAATTTGTATTTCTTTTCTGGTAATTGCAAACAAGAAAAACAATGTCGTGCCATCTTCCCAAACATAGCCTATGTTCTGGTGACTGGTAAATGGGATTATGGAATTTTTGGTTCGGGATCGAGCGTCAACGACATTAACCGTTAATGATCCATATCTAAAATTCTTGAGGAAGTTGTTCTGGCTTAGCTGGAAAACCATCTCTGTCTCTGACAATAATCTTCCAAAACAGTCCACCTATAGAAAATTCCACAGTACAGAGACTGCTGTCCTCTGTGATTTAATAGTCTGCTTGCCAGGGCTAATGAAAGACTTGTTTCAGAACTGGTACTTGCTCTGTTTGACCAGAGTACGGCTTTTGATACTCTGTATCGTGCCATCCATTTGGAAAGACTCCAAGTGTCCTTTCAGATTGTTGGTACTGCCTTTGACTGGTTCAGGTCGTACCGGACTATCAATGGACAGTCTGTCATTGTTAACGGTGTTATGTCTTTCCCCCGCCTACTTGTTTGTGGAGTATCTTAGGGCTTGGTGTTGGGGCCAGTACGTTCGACTCTGTAAATTCAACTTACCTCTGATGTGATTGATTCTTGAGCTTGTGACTACCATAAGTATGCTGTTGTCCAAAGTTCATGTCCCACAGGCGTTTTTACTGCTTTATTTAAAATTGTATTGATCACGTGCTGGCTTGAATGAAAAGCAACAAATCGAAACAGAACACAGACGAGACTGAGGTCATACCAGTGGGCTCAGCATCACGCTTTTGCTTAGTGGACAGTGAGTTTGCTAACACTGGGGGTGACAGAGTTCTTTTCAAATCTTTTGTCAAGTACCTCGACGTACATCTAGACCAAACATTGTCCATGCAGTGCCATATTAGTTCTATCTGCAATGCAGCTTTTCTCGAAATTTGGAAAATTGCCATCATTCGCTCATATTTTTTCAAAGACTGCCACGGTTAGACTTGTCTCCTCTGCTGTCACCTCGTGTCTGGTTTACTGCACTACGGTAACAGTGGGTCTTCCAGCTGATCAGATCAGTCGTTTGCAGTAAGTTCAGAACAGCGCCGCTAAACTTACAGCGAGGAAATCTAAGCACGGGCACGTGACACCTTTGCTCAAGGAGCTTCCAATTAAATTCCGCATTCATTTCAAAATTGCCACGCTCGCGTACCGCTTTTTCGTTGGCACACTCGCAGTATTTCTTTCTCACTCACAAGTTATCACTTTTTCCAGTCACTTCGATCTTAAGCGGAAAGGTTATTTCGGGTGACGAACACTAATCTGAAAACCTTTGGTCAATGATCATTTTCTTTCAAAGCCTCAGCTGTCTGGAACTCACTCACTGCTGATCTGCGAGAGGCCCCTTCCCTATACTCTTTCCAAGTCCCAACTGAAAACGCATCTGTTTTGTCTAGCATTTGATTAACGTTATGGTCTATTTTGCTGTCATAGGAGGGATATACTACTTTTTTACTTTTTTCAGTGTTGCATGTGTGGGTTAAAGGTGCTGTGTGTGGGGGAGGGGGGTGGGAGGGGGTTCTGTGTGTGTGTGTGTGTGTATGTGTGTGTGCGCGCTGTTCATGACGCGATGATGGTGACTGTTTCTTTGTGGTTGATTCTTTTCCTTGATGATTGTTGCTTTTCTTTTGTAACATGTAAGTTGTGGAACACCGTTAGTGGTTGTTGTTTTGTTCTTTTCTTGCCTCTCTTGTTTTTCTTTTTTTAGTATTATTTCCTTCTTGTTATATTTGATTTGTGAATTGCCATGAGCCTCTCTGTGAGGGAACAGCGCTGTAGAAGAGTACTTATTTTGAAACGTGTGGTGCAGCTTTAACATAAAGTCCTAACTGTTTAAGAAAATAACTCGACATTTCTAACAGCTGTAAACATTAGGATGGACAGAAACCAGATACTTTGGTGTTTTGGCTCATGTCTTTGTATGGCATGGGCTGGGGAATCTGCAGTTGTTCTGATATTGAATTGCCCAACAGATTTGGTGCAGTTGTAAGGTGGAGGATTCATCGTGACCTGGTCTGAGATTAATGGTGATCCTGAAGGTAACTTTTAACAATGAATGAACTAAAAATATTCTCCTTATGATTTATTATGAAAAGGTTTTATGGTAAATTCAGTTTTAGATGCATGTCTTTACATAGCTTCATCCTGTTACTGATCATATTGTCGTTCATCTGTTTCAGAGAATGGACATCAGCCAGGAATGGAAGAGGAATTTTTTGGTTTAATGTCCCGTCACACATATCGGTGATTGAAGACATTTTGTTAAAGTATTTATGAATACATCTGAGTATTATCGGTTAGAAGGCGTGGGAGATGTGGATGAATGGAGGGTTGGGGGAAACTGGGCAAATGAGGGTAAAAATGTGGGTGAAATTTGGAAGAAAAACAAAACAAACAAACAAAAAAACCCCCTCTAAATACAGTTACAGGAAATTACTTAAAGGACTTCGTAAAAGAGAAGTCGTTAAACTGACAAGCGAAACAACTGATAATGAATGCAAAAAGTCAAAGACATCAACGTTCTCAGTCACTTGTGAAGACACGCTTTCGTGTACAAAAGGCTTCATCAAGCTACAGTGAAAAAGTATATGCTCAATTCTCAGGTTACTAAAGCATATACACTTGACATTAGAACAATACTTGGTCCGTAATGAATTTGATAATAGTCTGAGAGCTAAGCTCAGAATTGGTCTGCGAATCGGACCAAAGTCTGAGATAGTCAACTGACGAGGTTTTAGACTTGCATTCAAGCACCTATAAAAGTCTCTTTCTAGTATATTGCTTATTTCCTTGTATGACAATGGGCAATATATTT
>NC_134896.1:6794930-6919930 GCF_041734735.1 Babylonia areolata | reverse complement strand
CTTAGGTAGCAGAATGACAAAAGCAGAGTGGCTGTCAAAGAAATTCTTTAGAATCGGTAGTTGGAATTGTTCCAGCGCAAGAATGAGAATCTCAACAATTGAGAAATTGGCATATGATTTTGACATTCTATGTCTCCAAGAGACCAGGACAAGTGCAGACAGACCAATACATTTTGAGAATTTCACAGTCTTTCAAAGGAATGAAGGAAGAGGGGTAGCAATCATACTGAACAAAAACCTAAAAAACAAAGTTTCCACCATAAATCTAGAGAAATGGTGTAGCAACTCATGTGAATTATTGGGTGTGCGTCTTGAAAAACCTGACGGAGTTCACAAAAGCATTGTGCCCATCAATGCCTATGTTCACCCTGCACAACAAAAGAGGATTGGGCCTTTTTAGAGGAAATAGAGAACGAACTTGGAGACTCAGTCATTATCTGTGGAGACCTTAATGCAAGATCGAAGTTATGGGACCAGCGGAACACCAACCCACAAGGACTCGCACTTGAAGGAATGATAGGGGAAATTCTTCTTAGCCCTTTAACAACCGCATCTCCAACTCGCCTTGGAACAAGACAAGGGGACAGCGACAGTGTGATCGACATCGCTCTAACATCTCCAAAATTCAGAGCAGAAATGAATGCAGAGACGCTTCCATACCAAGGCAGCGACCACCTCCCGGTAGCTTTCAGTCTACAGAAACTGTCAGATAAACCCTGTATGAAACTGCGTGATCCATTTCAGTATGAAACCAAAGAGACAACCGTCATCGAAAAATTAAGACGCAGAAGAAACAAAAGAACGGCACTGAACAGGATGCAGACTATTCAGCCCCCATGGTGGAATACCGACAGAGAGAGCCTGGATAGAAAAACATGCGGCTGTCAAACTTTGGCAAAAAGAAAGAACAAAACCATCTCCGGACAAAGATATTGAAACAAAAATGAAAGAAAAAACTAAACAGTTTGAAGTCATTGCTCAAGAGGCCAAAAATGACAAGTGGAAAGAGTTTTGTGAGGCACTCAGTTATGACACAACATTGACAGAGTTCTGGCAATTTTATCGTCGCATGGAAGGGAAAACGTGCACAACAACAACCCCAGACATGTTAGACACTGACGGAACCAAGCTTAAGACAAACGAAGAAAAAGGATCTTGCTCAAACGTTTCATACAACAGAGTGATCAAAGAAGCTTAGATGAGAAAAAGAAATATGTTGAGGAGTTAAACCAAACCCTTATGCAGACTGGACCTGATGATGACTTAACAATGGATGATCTAAACGAGGCAATAGCTAAATGCAAGAAAGAATCGGCTCCTGGCCCAGACAAAGTTCGTTACTCAGACATCAAGGAGCTATCGGAAGAAGACAGAAGCAAACTTTTCAATCTATACCAAAACAGTTTCCATAATGGACAGGTGCCGGAGGACTGGACACCCAGCTTCTTAAAACCCATACCAAAACCAGGAAAGGACCATTGTTAAGTAAGCGGCTACCGGATCCTAACCATGCAAAACATTGCTGGAAAGCTCATGGAACGCATGATAGCCAGGAAACTTGCAAGGGATCTTGAACACAGGCACATTCTCCCTTCAAATCAAGGTGGTTACAGAACAGGCAAGGCCACATGGGAAAATGCAGCTGCTTTTGCATATGAGGTGTATGAAGGATTTCAAAGAAAGAAGAAACACTAGCAGTAGCAATTGACCTTGAAGATGCCTACAACAAAGTCCAGTTTGCGCACCTCATGGAGCTGCTACTAAGGTATGGAGTAAGTTTGACACTAACAAGATGGATAGCAGCAGCACTTCAGGAAAGAACCGTCGTCCTACGCCTCGGAGATTGGATGTCTGCACCTTCTAAACTATCCATGGGACTGCCACAAGGGTCTCCGCTCTCTCCTGTCCTCTACAATGTCTACACGAAGGGCCTTGCAGACTTAAACAACAATGGAATTGCTCGGGTGCTTACCCTTGCGGATGATGGCCTGGTCTTCAAAACTTCGAAAGATGCTCAGGAAAGAACTAAAGCCGTCCAGAAACAACTAAACAATATTGCTCAATGGTGCAAAGACACAGGATCTTCCATCAATCCAGTGAAAGCCCAAACGTTGCTGTGCACCCTCAACAACAAAACCGCGAGCAAATCACCATCTTCTGTGTCATTCGATGGGATTCAAATTGAGAAAACTGAATGCCTACGCTACCTAGGAATACACTTCGACAGGATGCTGACCTTCAGAAAACATACGGAAAATACTGTTCTCAAATGCAAAAAGGGCCTTTCAGTCTTAAAAGCAATGGCAACCAAAGGAATTGAACAACGACACCTCTTCCTGCTATACCAATCACTCGTCCTCAGTGTGATCGACTACGGACTTGGGCTAACAACACCGTCTCAAAGCAACCTCCTAAAATTAGAAAGAGTACAAAATGAAGCTATGAGGCTGATCCTTGGAACAACAAAAGACACGCCCACAGAAACCATGCGATACCTGCTTGACCTTCCTTCAGTGCAGGCCAGAAACAAGTTAGAACAGGTTAAGACCTACTTCAAAGCATTAGAAAACCCTCAAAACCCACTGCATGACGCAGTCAAAGAACCAAAAGGCAGCCGTCTTGGACGAGAAAGATCATGGATGGGGCAAGCAGAAGACACAATCCAGCTAGTATGCCGACTACAAGACCTGAAAGAAACAAAAGAATGGGAGAAAAACCCCGAAAACCTCAACCATCTATTCAACACAGTCATTTCACCCACTCTAGGAAGACATTGGCGGGAATGGCCAGAGGGCAAAACTGATGCGGAAGTGAAGCTACTTATAGAAGAAAACATTCCGACACTGAATGCCTAGCTGTACACTCTCTTGTAAAGAGATGCTTGTAAAGAAGTAAACAAGCTCCAATTAGCTTTCCACCAACAATCTGTGACAAAAGATAGTGTGCACCAAATATATAACTGACAAATACAGTCTTGAATATAACCGTCACCACCAAACATACAAAATAAGTCTATCAAATCTCTTGTGTTTAGTAACACAGCAACCTGCACAGACACTACACACAATTATTTTTGTAGTTCCTTATAACTTCATGTTAACATTTAACATTGCTTCCATAGTATGACAGCAACTGACTAACCACTGACATACCACTGAATAAAAATAAACAAGCAAACTGTTACCATAGATTTAGACTTTTACACCACGACCAAATATTTGAACCAGACACAACACAGCAAGACTAAAGTAACAGAGAGGTAGAGGGAGGTGGGTACTAAAAGATTCTTAGCCCATGCTTTCACCATTTAGTGACTACATGGAACATGTTAGCTGGTCAGGTCAGGGGCATAGCCCTTTATACTGTACCATGTAACCCAGTACTACCTGCCGCATGTGAAGTCTCCCAACGACGGATCAGGCGGAGGAGGAAACCTTTCCCAACGGCTGTGAAGGAGGAAGAGGATAACCAAAGGGCAGGGGGAGCTCTTATCCTTGGCTGGAAGTCCTCCTAGGAGACGGAACTCCGAAGAAAAAACCTGCACCTGCCGAGGCTGTCCTACACGTGGCAGTTTTTGTACCTGTGGGACTGTGAGCGTCGGCAGGCGAGAGAGTGGGGAAGGGACTGCACAACTCCTCTTCACTAAAAAAAAAAAAAGGTCACCTGTGCTGGTCAGGCAACCAGGCTAATGTGGGAACGATGAGCTAGCCCTTCAACACCCAGCTTCCCCAAGCCCTGCAGCGATGGAGAAGTGGTAACGGGGACAGGCAGAGGATGCTACTGGCAGTTCGACTCTGCACGCAGGCGGCTGTGGGGTGATGGTCGTCCGCCGTAGACTGGGGCAAATGCAACGCCCGTATCCTCCCACAGTGCCAGAGCAGCCCTATTTAGGGACGTTACTGCTCTCCCCACACGGGGAAGGGGAGATAAAAGGATACCTAAACAAAGCCTGCCTCGCCAAGTACCTAGTAAGAAAGTGCACCTACTTTGACATCCAACACTAGCGTACACAGCAGCAGCTGACACACTCGGCTTTGTACAGAGGAGCCACAAAGACTAATTTGACGAGAACGACTCTGGAATCACCAAGCTCCTCAACACACTGCAAAAAACGGCATCAGGATCACATTTCCGATAAAGACTGCCAGAGGAAGACAGACTAGTTCTTGCAAACCAAGCAACTAGTAGAGAAAGTCCGAAGAGCTTCAGTCCGCTGCTGATGCTCACGACATGAAGACATTCCATGATGGTCTCCGAGCTGTGTATGGGCCGAGAGTCACAGGATCAACCCCTGTCCGAGCCTTGGACCAGACCACCCTCCTGACAGACAAGAAAGACATCCTTGCCCGCTGAACACAGCACTTCAACACCCTCCTCAACAGGGAATCGTCCGTATCTGACGAGGTAATTGCAGCCCTCCCACAGCTACCAGTCATTGACTCACTAGCTGCCCCTCCCACCAAGGCCGAGACCTGGAAGGTCCTGAAGCTGACAACGTCAGGAAAAGCACCAGGAGCGGATGGAATCCAAGGCTGACATCTACAAGTATGGAGGCGAGGTGCTGACAAGCTGACTGCCCTGTTCCAGTCTATCTGGGAGAGAGGGGAGGTCCCCCAGGATTTCAAGGATGCTTCAATTGTCCACATTTACAAACGGAAGCAAGACAAAACATCCTGCGATAACCACCGTGGAATCTCTCTCCTCTGCATCGCCAGGCAAGATCTTGCCCGCATCATACTGAACAGACTGGTTGACCATGTCTCCAACACTAATCTGTTTTACAAATGTACTCAAATCATTTTACCATAAACAAAACCACACCAGAATTTCGACCAGGACTTGACCATTTCTTTGCTGGGGCATGAAATTTTATGTGTTCATGAAAATCACCAATAAGATCAAATCTATTGTCCACAAATGTTTAACAGAGAGAGAGAGAAAGAGAGAGGGTGTGTGTGTGTGTGTGTGGGGGGGGGGGGGGGCTGGGGGGGAAAAATTAGCTTTTGTGGGGTGCGCGCCCCATCCATGCTTTGCATGCGTGTGGTGTGTGTGTTTTATTTACAAGGCAAATTAAATCCCGTTGATTATTTGTAAAATCAGAAAATTTAAAAGGGCAACCAGGGAAAAGATCGAATAGGAGATTGTAACCCCACTTTTTTTTTTTAAATATTCCGGCTTTCTTAAAACCAAGGAAAACGCACCCCAACAAAACAACCACACAAAAACCCCAAAACCCCACACACACTACTTCCTCCCCCTTTTTCCCCCCCAATCCCCCCACCCACACACGGGGCTTTTTTAAAGTGCCCTTGGGTCCCATGTAAATATTCACATCGTCAGATACACGAAAACGGTCACCCCATTTTCCCGGGTTTCTGTTTCTGCTCTTTCTCCTTTAAAATTGGTTTTCCATATTGGCTTGGTTTTTCATTTTTCCCGAAAATATCTGTCTTTTTAAAACAACCAAAACCATAGCACTACTTCCTCCCCAAAACCATGCTTCCTCGCCTTCCCCGCCAACCCCTATTTCCCTGGGCCAACCACTGTTCCTGCCTTCCTGCCAACCAGTTTCCCTCGCCAACCACTGCTTCCTCCCCTTCCTCCCCAAAAATGTTTCCTCCCCAAACCCAATGCTTCCTCGCCTTCCTCCCCAAACAACTGTTTCCCTTTCCCCTTTTCCCTCCCCAAACCTTTTACCCCCAACCACTGCTTCCCCCCAACCCACTGTTTCCCTCGCCAACCATATTTCCTCCCCAAAACCACTGTTCCTCCCCAAATCCATTCTTTTTTTCCCCAAAACCACTGCTTCCTCAAAAACCCAATGTTTCCCTCCCCCAACCCAATACTTCCTGACTGGGGGAAAAAATCCCCCCAAACGGATTTTTGGGTCTGGATGGTCAGTAAAAGTAAAACAGAAATTTTGGGAAAAACGTGAACGTTTCTACGGTTTAAAGGTGAGTTTGGTGGGAAGGGAGTGTTAGGGTGGATGTTTTGTAGGGGGGGGGTTTTGGGAGTGTGGGAGTGGGGGTTTGTGGTTTTGCGGGGATGAAGCAAAGCCCAGCCATAAAATTCAGCTTTCCAGAGACAAAGCTCAAGGGGACAGGTCCCATGTCAGCAAAAAATCTATAAATCTGGGGGCCCCCGGGTTGGCTGCAGTGAAAACAACCCCGGTATGCTTTCCCCCTTAAGTTTTGTTGATCTCATAAAGGGCCCTTTGGGACACTGTAAAAAATGGGGGCCTGTGGGGACGATGCCAAATTTTCAGTTGTCGGAAAAAATTATTCAAAAGGGGTTCAATTTTTGGGCGCCCAATTGAAGCTTCTGAGTTTTTCCCCTTTTTCCCAATGGAGTAAATAAAAGATTGTTCTTCCCGCCAACCTTTTTTCGCAAAGGTTTTTCCCCGGGCTGTCAAAAAATTTCCCAGAAAGGGATGGAGGGTTTGGCCACAATTTTTTTGAATGACTGCACGCTGTGGTAATGAAAAGGGAAAGAGTGTACCATGGATTTTTCTCTTTTCTGTGACTGCCGGAATGGGGAAATCAGAGCAAAAATTTAAAAGCCAGCATGAATTACTTTTCCCCAACCCGCTTGGGGACAACTTTGGGCCCACCTAACCCGGGAAAATTTTCTTGAATCAGCCGGGCCCCTCTTTGCCCCTGAAAGGGAAACCCAAGATGTTAGTGAACAGGCAGAGTTTTAAAAGTGGTGGGACCTTTTCCCCTGCCTTGGCGCATTTTTCTGGAGCAGAAAATTTTGATTTTAAAGGTTTTTCCTGGTGTGTCTTGCCATCCACCACCACCTGAAAACCCTTTTTAACAGCACCCCAAATAGGGTTTTGGTCTTTCCCCAAAAAGGTTACCAGATTTTTTTTGGCAAGGAGAACTGATGAGGCACAGGTGGGGGGGATAATTTCAAAACTTTGAACGGTTTTTTCGGACACATAAATGTCCAGTCACCCATCCAGTACATATTTCGGGTCTTTGGGTTTGCAATGATGGCCCGAAACAAATAATGTGGGTGTGTGTTTTGGTTTTTGGGGGAATGACCCCATATGGGTTTAGCCTTACCTTTGCAAAACCATATTATAAATCCCTCAGGGGTTTTGGAAAATACTCGAGAATTAAATTTTTTGTTTTAATATTTTATTTTGTCCCCTAAATTGAAGAAAATTTAAATTTTGCTTTTTTCCCCCACGGTTTTTCACAAAAACCATGCACAAAAACATAACTTTTCATCAAAAAAAAACCCAACCCCCCTGGTATGGGTTTTTTAGTACATTGTGGGGGATGTCTTGTTCTTTTTTGGGTTTTGGGGGCCAGGGACTTTGGCACCAAGTTGAAACTTATTTGGTATTTACCCTTATTTTTCTTTTTCCCTTGTTTTTGTTTTTTTGATGCTGATTTTGGGTTGTGGTGATGGGATTTTTTGTGTGTCATCTTCTTCTTCTAAAGAGATTGATTTGGGTTTACATTCCCACGAAAATATTCTTTTTAAAAAACTACCCCCTTTACTGTGCGACTCCTTTAAATGAGTGTTGAGTGAATAAATTTTGCAAGTTTCTACATCCAACTGAGTTGTGTCTTTTCCCTTTCAAAAAATACTATACTAAAAAAATTAAATAATGGGGGGCAGCGGGGGGATCGTTAAAACATTTCCCAAACCCCAAAGAAAACCTATAAACACTCGAAAAAGGACGAAAAAGACATCAAACCCCCCAATTTTTTTCCCAAAACGCGAAAAACAAGACGGGCTCGTGACTTCCCCATCTCGCCGCGACTTTACGAAAACGAAAAACAGCGCCCCCTTTTCCCCATCCCTTTAAGAATCTATTCTATCATGTCTATCTTCTTGGTACTGAAAAAAAAAAAAGGGACTCCTTTTTCCTTTGCCTGCCTTTATCGAAACTCCCGGTGTCTTCTCCTCTTTCTTTTTCAACAAAGTCCAAAATATTCTTTCCAGCTTAAAACCAGAGGGCCCTTTGGGAACCCTGCTTATCCTGTTTCCTAAATTTCCGGAAACTCCTCTGCTTTCCCTTTTTAAATTCCATTGCCCTGAAAAAAAAAAGTGAATAAAAATCTTAAAAGAAATGACAGCAAAATCCTTTTGAATTTGGTTTCCTATGCCCCCTTTTGTTTTTTTCCCAGTGTGCCCACGCTTCTCCCACAATCATAAAATTTTGTAAAACTCTTCCCTTCTGATGGAATGTTTCAAAATGAATCTTTCCGGCCTTTCTGAAGAAACCCAACCTTGACCCAAAACTTTTTGGGGGAAAAATTTTTATAACCAGTTTCTAACCTTCCTTTCCTTTGCCCCAAAACCCCTTTGAAAAATCGTCCTGTGGCGCTCAACAACCACTTTTTTTAAAAACAATTCCTTCCCCCTTTTTCAGTTTTGCATACCGTGCGGCCACGCCCGAAACCATTTTTTTTTCTCCCCCCCAAAACCGGGGAAACTATTACTGCTAGGTCTGACTTGGGGAAAAAAAATCCCTTTCACTCTTCTGGGACTTGTCAGCCCCTTTTGGGCACGTTTTGGGACCATCCAATTTTTTTCCCCGTCTTCTTTTTACATTTGGAAATAAAAAGGCACTGTTCTCAACGGGTTTTTCAAAATCTTATCTAAATTAATAATGCCCAATAATATTTTTTTTTTATATAGCGCTAAAAATCCCAAGCATAAGCAAACCCTTCTAAGTGCTTTAAAAACCCCAATGCCTAAATTTAAAACAAAAAAGCTTTATAAAAAAGTAGCAGAAAACATAAAACAGAAATATAAAAAACACAAGGGTTTTTAAAATAAAAAAGTAACTTTAACCCCAATACACAAATGGTTTAAAAAAACCAATACCACACTAAACACACCCCACGGACACACACATGATTAAACGGTGAGATAAACACCCCAAATTTTCAGGGAAAAAGTACATACATTAAAAGGAACATAATTGAAATTCTGTTGCCCCCGATTTTGAAAAAATATTTTTAAAATTTTAAAATTTTTTGGGAAGAAAGGTATAAGGGGTAAAAAAAGGGTAATTCTCCTTTAAACCCACACCACCCCCAATCCTTCTACCACCCCTTTCTCTTTTACTCTCCCATCAAAAACAATCCCATTCCCGGGGCCTTTTGGAAACAGCACTTTTGATTTTATAAAAAGTTTTTTTTAAAGAGATTTTTTTTTAAATTTGTTTTTAAAGGTAGATATTTGAGTTGTTTGCTTGGAGCAATAGGAAAGAGAGTTTTTGGGGGACTAAGAGGAAAATGCCTCTTTCCACGGGGTTTTTAAGGGAAAGAAACCCGGGAAATTTTGCTGGGGGTACAAGAGTTTCCCAATTTTTTTTGGGGGAAAATTTAGGGGTTTAATTTAATAAGCTCAGAAGATATGAGGGTGTGGTATCCCCAATTTCAGGCGCTGAAAGCTTTGGGCAGGCAACTTTATATTAAATTCGGGATTTGGGAACGGAAAACCAAATTTGAAGTGTCCGTGGGAGCAGTAGTGCTCCCCTCCTCGACTTTTTAAGGACGAGTGGGCCTCCCTATTCTTTTTTTTTGGGAGCTTTTTAGGTTTATCTTTGGGGAAGGCCCAGCAAAGGAGAGAATTACAAAATCTACGGGGGATCAAATGAAGGAAACGGGCAAGTTTGTTGGGGGCATCAACGACGGGAAGGGGCGGATTTTATTTTTTTTTTTTTCCGAAGCTAAAAAGTAAAGAACTTTCCCACAGGTGGTTCACATGATTTTCCAGGGTGGGGGAAATCGAGGTAAAAAGAAATTTCTATGCATAAAACCCAATGTTTTGAGGGTAATTTATCTGCCTTCAGTTATTTTTATTCCCCATTTCAACATGGTTCTTTTTTTGTCGTCTTCATTTTTAGTTTGTTTTGTTTCACCCCACTTTGTACATTTTTTTATCCCAGTTTTAAAATTTTAGAAGCTAAACATGAAATTTCAGGGGGAAATTGTAAAATTTATGAAGTTGAAAATTCATCGGGCAAAAAAAGATGATAGTGGGGTTCGACTTTTGAATGATAAAACTTTGACGTTGTGGGTTCATTGAAAAGAATTCGGGGCCCCGGTCGGAACTTTGTGGAACCCTTTCCCTGGCCCCGACGGAACAGACGGGTTTTCCCCATTTACGGGGGGCGGGTTTGTGTGCGACCTGAAAAGTGGGGAAATAAAACCATTTCAGAACAGTCCCTTTGGGAGTCCCGAACCAAGCACACAATTTCGGGACCATAAATTCCGGGTTCTATCGTTTTAATGCTGCAAAAATGGCCCAGCAGTGACAAAAATGGTTCCCTTCCCCTTTTCATCAGATGTTGGGAAAACGGTCTTTGGCCACACGTATTAAGGCTTTTCCCGTTCTGTGCCCCTTTCTGTACGCTGACTAAAGGGGGTTTCCCCAGGAGGGGTTTGGCTTTAAAAAGGTGTTTCAAAAGCGGGCCCAAGGCCCAAACGTTCTAAAACTTCAGAAAAGAAATGGGGGTTTGTAGGGTCTTTTAGTTTTTCCGGTTTTGGGTTTTCCAAGATGGGCTTTTTTTCAAAAGGGGAACACCAAGGGAAATTTTAAAGGGGATTTTGGGGACAAAAACTAAAGGGTAAGGATATATTTTTGATTTTGGGTTAAATAGGTAGTAATTCTTCTAAACTTTGGGTTTAAAATATATAATGTGGGTTAGGATCGAGACTGTGATTTTTTGGGCATCTTGAGGATAAACTTCTTTGCCCCCCGTTCCTTGGAAAAATGTCTGGAATGTGGTGAACTGTGTTCCTTTTTAAAGTATCAGATTCGCCAAAAACCCAGTAGGAAAAAACAAAGCTACTTAATTCATCTCTTTTTTTTTGTGAAATAATCAATAAATTTACCGCTAGATTTTCAGAAGGGCTTTTCCCCGGGCAAAAACTTTTCCCAGCCCTTCCTTTCCCCCAATCATCCGACTGGCCAAGCAAAACGGGAACCGGGAAAAAATCAGCATCAGTAGTTCTGTCGAAACACGTATTTCTTTTTCGCCCCGCGGGAAAAAATGTGATCAGGTCTCGGGTATACAAAATTTGGTGGCAAATATTTTTGAAAATTCAGTTTTTAAAAGTTTTAACATTTAAAAGACTGTAATTGCGCGAGAAAACCATTTTTCTTTTCTTTAACCCTTTATGAGTTAAGATTAAATGACACACAGGTGGTCGAGATGATTTTGTCAACAAGAAAGATCTGTCACACGGTTCCCCACTGTTTGTTAGGGACCCAGATTAATGTAGGGACCGTGTGGGTTTTTACGATACCCCGATTCAAAACCCCACTTTGGAGGGCCGTTCTTTCTCGGTCTTGGCCCTTGCATTTGGAAAGAACTTTCTCTTTCACTTCATAAGGTTCCCACTCAGCGTTTCAAGTCGGGCCCTTAAAAAACCCACCTTTTACAAAAATTACCTCTCTCCCTGCCTCCTCCTTGTCTTCAGTTTCTTCCTTTTTAAAGAGTTATGCATGCTGAAAAATAAAGGGTGGGGAAAAGCGTTAGATTTGTCTCTAAACCAAAGATTCAGTGCAAATAAAAAATACTATAAATTATTTTTATTTTTTAACCCACAAAAGTACCAAAAGGGACTGGGGGGAAAAAACAAACAAAAGAAAATTTGCCAAGACGGGGACACGCGCAGGGGCCCGAAGTACCAACCTTTCAAAACATTGATAAAAGCCCATAACTTAGCAGAATCACACACCATTTGTTTTCCTTGCCACCCCCTTTTGTGAAAAAAGGCCCAAATTGTGTCTCTCCCCCCATAAAGTATTTTTAAAGGGACTTTGATATTTTTTAAAGGGGCTATAAATATCTTTTTTTCAACCCCAAACTAAAAAATCATGGCTGCTGCACGCATACCTAAAATAAAATTGGGAAACTGACAATCATGGGGAAAGTTTCCCAATTGATCAAAAGCAATTCTCTGTGTACTGCGAAAAAAGGGAAGAGATCACAGATGAGGGAAAAAAAAGGCTAAAAGGATCTTGGTGGCTTTAGGTGACAAAGGGCCCCCCAGAAAAACTAAAGGTCCGGCCCTTTCGAGGAGGACAAAACGAAAAAACAGCCAAGCTGGGGGAGTTTTTTTAATCCCAATTCAAGCCCAAGATCAATTTCAGAGCCCAAACCGTTTAAACACTGATGAAAGTGGGGCCAACGCGAGGTTTAAAGGGCGTGGATGTTTCATTTTGGGGTGAGAAATCTGGTGAAAAAGTGGGGATTTTGGGAACCAAAAGATAGGAAAGAGAGGCTAATAGAATTTATATAGCAAAAGGTCCGCCCAGATCCGGGCCAAAAATCCAAGGCACCCAAGAGCATGCCAACCCCTGAGAATAAAGCCCCTTCTGTCGATGCTCACCCCAAACTTCAGAAAGGAGTTGCAACTTTGAGGGAACTGTTGAAAAAAAAATTTCCCATTTCCGTCATTCACCCAAACTCATTTGGCTGTTTCAACAACCTCAAGAAGCTGGTGTCATCTTTTCCAATCCCTAAGTTCTTGCCCCAAAAAAAAACCAAATTTTGTGTTGGAGGTCGGGGGGTCTATGAAAGGCCGGGGGCGCGCACCCTTTCCCGGTAGATCCCCGTTGCCTTCGCACCCAAGTCACTTGAATCCAAAAAAGAGCAATCCCCCAAAAATGGGACGTGAGATGTGTGGGGGTCTTTGGGATTCAGGGGTTACACATACCTTACGGGGGGCCTTTCAAGGTGTGATCACGGATCACAAACCGCTCGAGATGATCGTGCAAAAGCCGTTTCTCAAAGCCCCACTGCTTTCTCCAGCGCATGCAAACAAAGGATACAGGGGTTTGACCCCCGAAAGGGACCCCCGCGGTGAATCCTTGCCCCTGCAGACCCGCTTTTCCGGGGACTTCCTTCCCACGGGACAAGAATCCTTTGGACCCCTTTCCTCTTGTGGCGGCCTTGCCCTCTTTGAGGACGGATTGGGGTTTTTCAGCCCGTACAATTTCCCCATCTTTTTTCCAACCCAAGAAGCAGAATACCGCTGCGTAAAAGCCATCAGACCAACCCCGTGCGGGAAACAGTCTGATGGAGACCTTTATTTCCCGGGGATGGCTGGAAAATTTTAAAAGGGTGGCGGGGGGACAACAAAAAAAGCCCCCCGAAAAGACTCAGACCATTTTTAGTCTTTCAGAGACGACCCGCGGGTGGAGGAGGGGAATCATCTTCAAAAAAACAGGAAGTTTTTTTCTCATCCCGAGGGTTCTCTGGCGGGGACGTGCTGAGAAATAATCAATCTCATAAAGGAAAATCGGCAAGACGCGGACCCTTGGCCCAAAAGAATCCCATGTATGGCCAAAAAATCTCCAGAGCAATGGAAGCAGTCAGGTCATGTGCATGTGTCTGACAGGTGTGTGATTTGAGTGTAGGTAGGAGAATGGTTTTTGGGTCTCTACTTTTTTTTTCTTCTTATTCTTTTTTTTCTTTTCTTTCTTTTTTCCTTTTTGACTTTGGTTTGAGGGGGGGGGGAATTTGGGGGAGGTTTTCCGTGTTTTGACTTTTATTTATTCATGTACTTTATTTATCTATTTCCCCTTTTTTGGTTTTCTTGACTTAAAATTTTTTTCTTTCTATTTTTTGTTTATTCTATTCTTTTTCCACAAACACACACACAACACACAAACCATCCCACAGTGGGGGGGGAATGACAACACCCGGGCCATGATGGTTCTCACCTGCCTCCTGATGCCCCCCCTCATCGTGCCCCCCCTACCCGGGGAAACCGGGCCTCGTTACTTTGCCCGTTTTGGCCCTCGAAATGGTACCTTAAAACCCTTCCCCAAATTTCACCGGTTTCTGCCTGCCCAACTTTTTGTGGACCAAACCGGGGCCCCAAAAGGGGAGACGCCTGACTTTGCCCCCAATTTGCAAGTCTTTTTCCCGGTCCATTTTTCTTGAGTGGTGGACAGGCCCTTTTTCATTAGTCAAAAAACCCGAGGGGCCCAAATGCCAAGGCATTCACCAGCGCACGCCCAATTTGAAAAAAAGGGCAAAAAGAGTTTTTGCCACTCCCCAATTTTTTTTTGCTATTAACGGTAAATGATTTAGAGTGTCGAGTTGCATGTGCATGACGCGCCAGGTTGAAGACACGGGGAAACGAATGTTGAGCACCAAAGGACAGCGCAGTAAAATTATCTATGCGGCATCCTGTTTGTACTTTTTGGACGTCTTTCAAAAAATGCTTAGTTTGTTTTTCTGAATAAAAAATTGGCCATGGAAGTAGAAAATGTTGTTTGTCCCCCTGTCTCTGTGACCCAAAAAACTATTTTGATTGTTTTGGAAAAACAATTATTTTGTGATCGGGAGTTTTGTCACCTGATTCTTAAAAATTTTCCCTGTCTCTGTGTTCCCAGGGGTTTATTTTGTTCATTACAAAGTATCCTTTGTTTATGTGATCCAGGGGGCATTCAAACCCAAATTTGTGAATATTTCCTTTTTTTTCTGTTTTTTTTTTTTATTCCATTTTTTTCCCAATAAATTTATATTTTCCATCCATTCGTTCATTATGTATAAACTTTTGCCCGCCAAGGCCTGAACGAGGGGACAGTTCGGGGGCGCAGTTGCAATCCCTGATTAAAGCAGGTGATCCACCAGGTTTGGGGGCCTTTCTTCGTGCCTATTGAAAACCTTTTCCCTTTCCCGGGTAAAATCAGCAGACATACATTTCTTTGTTGTAAATGTTTTTATGTATCCCATGTATCAAAGATGTATTTTCGCGTGTTTTTTGCCCAAGTCGGGCCACAAATTTTTGAAAAAAAATCCACCCCCTTTTAAAAACCCAACCCTGGCCTGATCTAAACATCCTTTTTCCTTTTCCTCTCCTTACAAAAAAGGGTGGGAAATTAAAGAAAACAAAAATAAAATAAGGGAAAATCAAAGGGAATGATCGGGTTTAAAAATTTAACAGAAAAAAATTTAAAAAAAGGGAACAAACTGGGGTTTGGAGGAATAACCTCCCTGCTCTAAAAAACCCTTTTCACTTTGCACACAACAGTTTTCCCCCCAAATGGACTGAACGGGGAAACCCAAGTTCCCACGGGGGGGAAAAAAGGGGGAATCTTAATCAGTGCAAATGTGTCAATGAGAAGAACCCAATTTCCTCCCCCCACCACCAAAAATTTACATTAATAAAAAACAAAACCAACTTTTAAAAGTGGGGTCCCTTTTTGGTCCCCTGGAAAGTTTTGTTAAAACTATACGAAGAAAAACCCCCTTTTTTGGGAAAACGTAATAAACTAGTGATAGATACCCGTTGGACCCCTGGAAAAACCATACTTGGGGAAAAATTTTTTCATACTTTTTAAACCCCGAAAAGGGCCCCTTCTTTAAAAAACAAAAAATTAAAAAAGGGGAAATTTCACTATCAACATATTAATAAAACCAAAAACATCATTAAAAACACGGAATAAAAAATTAATTAAAACCCAAAAAAAAAGGGAAAGGGGGAAGGGGCTAGAAAGGAAATTTTTGTTCTGGAACTTCAGTGCAGTCAAATTGTTTTAAATCTAAAAAAAAACCACTACAGGGTTTTTTCGATTTGGCAGTGGCCTTGCCTCAACAGCTTAGGAAACCCCCCAAAAGGGATGAGGGACCTGAAGTTCCCAATAATTTTCCCCCCCTTGTCCAGGACGAAGGGCACTGGTCAGCGGGATTTTGACCACAGGGGTTTGCAACACGGGGGATTTTGGGCCGAAAAATACAGAAACGAACCCGTTACCTGGGGTTTTCGAGCCCTTGACCCTTCCCTCTCCAGTGTTAGGATGTGATTTGATCTGTTGCTGTTTGTGAGTGTACGAAAAAATTTTCTTTCCCGCTTATTCAACCCCCAAATTAAAAACCCCCTGTCCCAAACAAAATATTTGCTCGTAACATCACAGTGCGATGCACAGCCAAAGTTAAAGAAGAGGGAAAAAAAATGTTGTAGCTGACAAAAAGGTTGGCCCCTTCCCCCTACTTCCAGTACCCGGTTTCGGCTGTTTTCTTGACAGAGGCTTGGTGGGTTTCGCAGGGTTTGACTTCGGGTCAGTGTTCCCCCCCCAAAAAAAAGATATCGGGTTCGGTTTCCCCCATTCAGCATAGCTTTTTGTCCCTTTAATTGGCACTGTACCCCATTTTTCCCCAGCCCCCCAGGTTTGAAGGGGTTAAAGGGTTTTAGTGGGGGGGAAACTTAAAACGGTGTGAAGGGGGGAGAATTATGCCCCCCCCTTCCCGTGCCGCGCTCCCCCAAAGTTTGGGTCATGAATTCAAATGCCCCGATGGCCGTTTTAAAAAGGGTTTTGGGGGTTTAAAATTTACATGCGTGTGTGTGTGTTCATTTTTCCCCCGGCCATTTTTTCGTCTTTCGATTTACAGTCAAATTAAATACTCGTTTTGCCCGTTTTTTTGATTGTTTTTCGCCCCTTTTTTTATTTTCTTTTTCTTGTTTTTTACCTTTTCTTCGTTTATGTTAACGTTTTGGTTTATTTGTTATTTTTTTGTGTGTGTGTGTGTGTTTTGTGTGTGTGTGTGTGTTTCAGGAAGTGTGTGTGGGGGTGTGTGTGTGTGTGTGTGTGTTGTTGGGGTGTGTTTGAGGGGCGCGCGCGCGCGGGGTGGTGTGTGTGTGTGTGTGTGTGTTGGGGTGTGTTTACCTTATCTCCTTTTAAAAAAATCGAAAAAATAAATTTGGGCATACATACCGCCTGAACGGGAAAAAATTACAATTTTTCTGGTTTTTTGGGCCGCCCCAAGGTATTGTTACCACTCTCAATTTAAAAGCAAAACAATACAGAGAAGAAGAAAAAAGTGGTTAAGAACTAATAAAGATGGTGATTCTGACGTGGTGGGCTGTGATCACCTGCATGATGAAAACGTCGTTTATGGGTTTTGTTTGACTGCGATAATGGGCGACGCCAGAAACAAAGACGAAAATTACATTCCCAAAATTGGGGGGAGCACTCCAACCCCGCAAGGGGCAGCAAATCCGAAGTTACACAGAAATCAGTTTTGACCAAAAAAAAATTCACTGCCCCTAAATAAAATCACCACCCTACACTACATTTCCAAAACCCCCCTACACGAACCACACTACACTATTTCCCCAGCTACCCCTACACTAAAAAAATTTCGTTTTTTACTGTTGTTTTTCTTCGGGCCGGGGGATGGGCTGTTGGGGAAGCCGGGAAAACCCGTACTTTTTTTTTGCAGTCTCGGGGGAAATATCTAGCCTCAAAAGGGAAACCCCAAAAAAAACTGTTTGGGTTTGGCTCAAATGCCCGAGTAAATCTGAATTTAAAAAAAATTTAAAACGGCAAAGTCAGGGGGAAAGATTGTCAGAAGAAAAAGGAAAGAAGGAAACACCCCAAATAAAAATAAAAAATCAACAACAAAAAATTTAAATAAAAACAAAACAAAAAAAAAAAGTGGGATTTAAGGGTTTCCTATACATAAAAAAACAATCATTTTTTTCAAAAAAAAGTTCAGTGTGACATTAAAACAGCATTTCACATACATTTTATCCCTAAATACAACCCCACAACATGCATACATACATATATACACATATAGGGATATAAACCCCACATACCTAATTATACATTTCTATGCACCCTTCATCCACAAAAACATTTAAATTTCACAATATAAAATTTCACATTTAAAAACACAAATCCACTATTAAGTACAAAAGTTAAACCTTTTTACCTTAGGTTATTGGCTTGGGTTTTTTTTTTTGTTTTGTTGTTGTTGTTTTTCTTTTTTATGTGGGCGGTTTACTTTGTTTTTTTTTTTTCTTTTCTTTTTTTTTTTTTTTTTTTTTTATTTTTTTTTTCAGTAGTTTGATTTGTTTTTAAATTTTCTCCAGTTTCGATGACAGAATTCCCATTTCCAAATTTTATCTAAAGCCACTCTTTTTTTAAGAAACCCAAGGGGAAAAATGAAAAAAAAATTTTTGGCTTTTTACTTGTCATTTTTTCCCCCGGTTTTCAAAAACGAAATTTCTGTAATTTTATTAAGGTTTAAAAAGTCTTTTTGCTCCACTAAGCACAAACGCTAAAAAGCACTCACTGTCATTTAGTCAAAAAAAGAAATGTTTTTGTTTTAGTTAGGAAAAAAAACAAAGAACGAGTTCGAAAGGTTTTTTCCCCTTTTCCAAAATTTTAGGAAGTTATCAAAAATTTGGTCTCCCAAAATTCAGCCCCGAAAATATCCCCGATCAAATGGACGCAATCAAGTTTTGTTTGTATTAAGGTTTTTCTTTTGTTTTATTTTTAACCCCTTTTCAGTTTTTTTGCACAATAGGTTTAAACCAGTCATGCCCGAATGGAAAGGCCTTTAGGGCGGAGAAGCGAAACCCTCAGGGGCCGCCAAAGAAAAAAGCCACCCGGGAAAAAAAAAGCCCGCCAGTCGTTAACCAAATATCTGACCCGCCAGTCAAACCCCAAACTTTTGGGATTTTATTGCAACCCTTTTCATGGGGTGTCAGATGTAAAAGTTTAAAAATCATTTTGTTCGTGTGTGTTTTGTTGTGTGGTGGGGTTTTGCGTATGCGTATGTACGTTTTGTGTGTGTGTGTCTGGTTTTGTGCCCGTGTGTGTGTTTTGCCCGTGTGGTGTGTGTGCCTGTGTGTGTGTTTCCTCTGTGTGCGTGTGGTGTGTGTGTGTTGTGGTGTGTGTGTGTGTGGTTTTTGTGTGGGTGTGTGTGTGTACCTTGAATTTGAAAAAAAAAACCCCTGATGTTTGGGCAACAAAAAAGTAGGAGGGTGGCAACCCTTTTTTTCTTCCCGTTTTACCTCAGGTTCCCGTTTTAAGGGAAAAATCAAGGGGGGGCAACGGCCTTGTCAATACAGCACGCACCCCACACACAAACACACACACACCACTCACACGCATACAGCACGGTTCCCCCACCACACACACACACACACACAACAAAACACACAAATGCACGCACTCTATCCCCTTCCCGTCCTTTCCCGCCACCCAAACCCACTACACAATTTAAAAGGGCAAACCCCTAAAACAAAAAAATTCCCCCAATCATTAACCTTTATTGACGCCAGTCACCAAAACAAGGGCATTGTAAATGGTCTTTTCTGGAAAACAGATAAATCAAATTTTAAATTTAAACCCTGGGGGTTTTCTTGCGGGAATGTCTTCAAAAATTTTTTTGGGTCAGTGTGTGTGTCAAGGGCCCGTGGTGATTTTTGTGTTTTGTGTGTGTGTGTGCGGGTGTGTGTGTGTGGGGTTTTGTGTGCCGCGCGCACGGCATGGAAAGAACGCACGACAGAAAAAGAATAACTTTACGCTCGATCGTTGCTTGTTGAGCGCCATTCGCTGTCACATCGTTTTCCAAAAAAACCCGTGGACAGTGGCGTATCTTTTTGTTTTCATGTTGAAGCCCCTTTAAGGGGGTATCCCGTGTTTGTTTAGTTGGTAAAGCGAGGGGCCCGTTGAGGAAATTTCCTGAATCCATACACACCCCCAAAACACCACCAAAACCCTGCGTACGCCCCGCATGCCCGCCGCACGCACACGAACGATGGTGGGGCGGGAGTGGGACGATGGATTTCCTTAAACCCGCTTCCCTGGGACAAACCTCTAGGGGCGGTTCCCTTTAGTTTAGCCCTTTTCAGAATAAGTTTGCTTTGACTTTGGAATGTTCCTAAATCCCTTGGGGGGGTTTTCTTGGGGTTTTCAACTTTTTGTTTTTTAAAATTGGTTGAAAGGGGGGGTCGGAAACCCCACTTTTATTTTCAATTTTTCCAAGGGGTATAAACCCGGGTTACTACCAACCGCCCCTTTTTTCATTATCATTTCATCAAAATTCATTACCAAAAATCTTTAATATCAAAACCCTTTTTCACCACGTTATCACAAACAGAAAAAAACCTCTTTAAACACAATCAAATCATTCTACAAACCCTGGGCATGGAAGCCTTCAGGGGGTAATAAGGCATTATCAAAACCCCCCCTCTGCCAACCCCCCCAAACCCCCAAAAAAAGTTTCAGTTTTAAAATTTTCCGTTCACTCCTATGGGTTTGGGGGATTTTTTGCAAAAAAAATGTTTTCATGTCAGAACAAACATTTCCAAATACGCAAAAAGTCACCTAAAAGGGTTTAGAAAAAAACGAAAGTCCCCTTTTTTTCCAAAAGGGCAGTAGGCAAAAACATTTGCAAATTTTAATAATCTTTCTTTAAACTAAAAAGACTTTTTTTTCCCCCTTTGAGCATTTTATAAAAAATTGAAACGATTTTGGAGACAAAAATTTTTTTTTAAAGGGAAAATATCTAATTTGTAACTGATCTTAATTTTGGTCATTCCTTATAAAAGGGAAAAAAAAACCCCAATCAAGACATGTTACAAGCCCTTTCGGGGCCCTAACTCCGTGGTTTTGCCTTTGTGTCACCTGTTTTTTTTTTCCAAACTGTTTTTTACTTCTTCTAAATCTGAAAAAGGATAACGTAAAATTTTCGGGATTGACATATATTTTACTCTACCAAATCCACTTTTGAAATGTCGATTAAAAAAAACATTTCTACTCGCCCCTAGGCAGAAGGAAATTCCCCCCAAAGAAAATTTTGGGGAAAACCCCAAAAAGTTATTTCCCCGTTTCTATTAAATTTTTTTGATATTTAAAAAATCTATTTTGAAGAATAATACCATTTCGATTATAAAAACAAGTAATTTTCAAATTTTAGTTTCCGGGAATTTTTTTTTCTGTGTTTGATATCATTTAAATGGTCCAAAAACCGGAATAATTCTTTTTCATTAAACCAAAATTTTATTTTAAATTTCACTTTTCAAAGGGGGCGTCACTGCGTTCGGAACCCAAAACCCTCCCCGCTACCCACATTGGGTTTAGAGATGCCTGAACCCGCAGCATAAAACCCAAAGGGCTTAGTCAGGCCTTGGTGCATGCTTACTTTTTTGTGTACCCAAGAAAGTGGATTTCTTTTACGGGAATTTCGCCAGGGACACACCTTTGTTTTTCCCTGGGTTCTTTTTTTAGTGCGCCAAATGGTGCTGCACACGGGGCCTCGGTTTATTTGTTCATCCGAAAAAACTAGACGCTCAGTTTTTATTTTCCCGTTAAAAATTGGGGGAAAGGGCGAGAGCGGGATTCGAAACCCCCACCCTCCAAGGACTCTCGTATTTGGCCCGCTGGCCCTCTTTAAACCCTTTGCCAAACCCTTCCCCCCCTACCCAACACACTAAATTGGGATAAATACCATTTTCCCCCATAAACAAATTTTGGGGCATAGGGATTCTTGTTTCCCGTTTGAACAAACATTTTAAAAAATTTTCCCTTCTAAATTTTTAAGCATATCTACATTATCATAAACCCTTTTTTTCTGCACCGTTTCAACAAAAAAAAGGAAAAAACATGGGGTGGTACATGTTCCCGAAAGATATGAAAGGTAAATCTTGATTTCTGGGGTGAGGGGTAACGAAAACATAGCTTTTTGAAACCCGTTTATTTAAAAAAATCTTTTTAGCTTTATGAAAAAGTTCCGTTTTACTAAAATCGATGCCAAATTTTCTTAAAAGGGAACCCCCAACTTTCCAAAAAAGGGATCACCAAACCTTTCATTGAGAATGTATTCTTATCGAACTGGGTAAAACTTTTGTTATTTTTTAAAAAAAAAAAAAAAAAAAAAAAAATTCCTTTAAGACCCCCATTTAGGAAATTTTTGGGGCCCTTTTTTTCCCAAATTAGACAAAAAGACGAATGGTCAAAACCCGCCGTTTTAAACAGAAAAATGTTTCCCCTTTTATTTGGGTTTTGTGTTGGCCCCTTTAAAAGTGGTCAATGAGAGTCCCCCATGTGTTCGTTTGACGTGGGGGACGATCGATTTTTTGTTTCTTGTCCTTCATGTTTGGAGTTCCCGGTCGGTTCCCGGGGGTGAGTAGGCAAAAAGGCCCTTTTCTGTCGGTGTGGCCTCAGACGAGAGAAGAGGCCAATTCTGGGATGGCAATACTTTTTCCCCAGGTGTTGAAAAGGGGGAAAAAAAACTCCAGAAGTTCAGCCCCCCTTCCCCTTTGCTCACGCTTTCCTTAATGGCCGCGTTCTCTTGTTGAGAAAAAACCCTCCGCGAGAGGGTCCCAAAGGGTATCAGTTTCCCGGGGAAACGTTTTCTTCTCACAGGCTGGAAAGGGTTTTTTTTTCAAGGGGGTTTCCTTTTAAGCGGTTTCAGGGTTTTTTCCCAAGTTTGCGGATGCCTTCCTTTTAATGGCCAAAATAAAAGCATTTCCCGGGGTCCTTTCTGTCTGCCATGTGGACAAATTTTCCTGTCCAGCGTAGGGGCACTGCATCGAGACTTTCGAAGCTGGGCCCGGCCCCCTCTTCCCAGGACCGGAGGTTGGGCCCTGTCTTGCCATTTTTTGCGAAAGGTTTTTTGTGGCCTCTTGGTGAAAAAAACTAAAATTTTTTGAAAGTGAAAGGGGATATGTCGTCCCTGTTTTTAAAAAACGTAAAATCAAAGGGGTCGCACAAAAAGCTCTGTAGGGTTTTTATTTTGGGCTGAGCCTGGGTGCCCCCTTTTTTCTTCCACGGCCTGTTGTTGAGTCTGCCAAAAAGGGGGGTGGCCTTGGGGGAAGGGGAGCGTCCTTTTTGCTTTTTGGCTCCGTTGCTATAAAAGGGTGCTGCCCAAAGGGGCAAAAAATTTTTTCGTTGATTTGATCCCCAATCAATCTTGTTGCAGGTTGGGGGAGGCACTGGCGTTCTGTGAGCTGGGTGGTGGTACATGGACTCGGTTTGCTGGTAAGGGAAAGGGGATTCCCAAAGGGTGCCCTGAGGTTTAGTGTCCCTAAAGAACCCGTTGTCCCATGGGGTGAGTGCAGCAAGGCCCCAGTCATCAAACGAAGAGGAATTCTCTTAAAAAGTGCCCAAACAACCCCGGACCCGGGATGGAGTCACCCCAAGTTTTTAAAAATTTGCCCCCCCGTGCAAAATGAATGTAGTTTCCCCCCGTCACGTCTTGGAAGGCGTCAACGCCCTGGCAGGGAAGAGAAAAGGGACCGGGGTGGGTTTCCCGGAGCAGCCCCGCTTTACTCCCTTTACCCAAAGGGAAAAGGATCCGACATGAAAAATTTTCCTGTACTCTCCCTTTCATGTATCGTGGAATGACCAATCAGTGGATTAAGCCTTGGGCAGCGGAAAAAATTTGGAAGGGTCTTCCACAGACCAAGGCAGGTGAAGGGCCCCTTTGTCGGGGCTACAAAGACATGTGGAGTTCTTGTTCTGTTTTTGGGACTTCTTTCAACTGGCGTTTTCACCCAGTCACTTTTTCCCCCCGCCCCCCAGTGGAAAGCCGCACTGTGCTTAAGGGAAAAAGACTGTGTTTTTGGGGACATGGTTTTAACCCGGGGTTCCCGTATGATGTGGGCGAAAAACTTGCCAGCGTGCAGGGGAGAGAATTTCCCCGGTGGGGTTTTCACAGGATGTTTTGTCTCCCCTTCCCTTTTTTTGATGTGGGACATTTCCCTTTTAAAACCTGGGGGGGCCTCCCTCTCTTTCCCCGATAGCTAGGAAAAAGGGGAGTCGCTTGTCAGCACCCCGCCCCAAACTTGTTGATGTCCCGCCTTGGGTTCCACCGCTTCTAGTGCTTTTCCCCGGGCGTTGGGCAGCTTCGGGCCTTCTGGGTCTCGGCCTTTGTGTGTGTTGTGGGGGGGGGGGGGGTTAGGGGGGGGGGGCATTTGGGGCGCGCGGGGGGTATTGGGGGGGGGGGGCTAGGGAGCATTGATGGTAGCCGGGGGGAGGGCTGAATTTTTCTCTCAGAAGAATCCTGTTGAGGAAAGGGTTTTAAGGGGCTGTGCCCAGGGGCAAGGATGTCTTTCTTGTCTGTCAGGAGGGTGGGGCTGGTCCAAAAGGGTCGGACAGGGGTGGGTCCCTGTGGGGCTTCCCTTTTGGCCCATAAACAACTCGGGACCATCATGGAAGGTCTTCATGTCGTGAGCATCCGAGGGACTGAACCCCTTTGGACTTTCTTCCCCCCCAGGTTTTTTTCTTCTTTTCACGAAAAACCCCTTCTGTACGAGTTGCTTGGTTTGCTTGGTTTGCAAGAAAAGGTTGTCTTCCTTGGCAGTCCCCTTTTTCGAAATGTTTTCCCCGAATTTCCGTTTTTGCTGTGTTTTCAGGGCTTGGAAAATTTCCCGGGGGCGTTCTCGTTTAAAAAAAATCTTTTTTTTGCTCCCTCCCCCACAAAAGCGAAATGTGTCAGCTGCTGCTGTGTACACAGCATCTCCAAAGGTGCACCATACCTCTTCTACATCAGTCGATGCAATAATTTCTTAAATAGCTGCTTGGTTTTTTCTGCTGCAGCACGCCCTTGGTGATAGGGAGGCGGTGGATGTTCAGCTTCCTAGGGGGTTTCTGCCTGGCTAGTTAGAACTTGCATGCAAGTCTGATGTTCATCTTGCTGCGTACCAGGCGATGGTCCCGACCAACAGGACTGCTCCTCTCATGCAGCATATTATGGAAAATATCACCTCTGTCCCTCTGCCGGACAGTCACATAGTCCAGCATGTGCCATTGCTTGGAGCGAGGATGCATTCATGTGTTCTTGTATTTGTCCGCTTGTTGGAAGAGGGTGTTGGTGATGGTCAGTCCATGCTGCGCACAGAGTGAGAGCAAAAGCAGTCCGTTGGAGTTGCACTTGCCAGTGTCGTGCTGTCCTAGGACTTTTGGCCACGAGGAGAAGTCTTACGCCGACGCGGGCAATGAATTCCCCAAGGATGACCAGCCTGTCCTTTCTGTCTACCGCTGAAATGGTGCGGCTGAGCTCCTCATGGAAGGCTTCTTTGATGTCATCAGGGTTGGTCATCGTCGGGACATAGCAGCTGATGACTGTGGAGAAGTGATCCTCGGACAGCTTCAGACGCAGGGTCATCAGCCTATCGTTTATCCCATGTGGAAGGCTGCCAAGCTGTCGTGCAAGTTTGGTTCGTTTGGCAAAGCCCACGCCTGAGGTTCATGGGGTGCCATCTAGCTTCCCAGTGCAGTAGAAGGTGTAGCCCGCTCCAACTTCCTCCAACTGGATTTCCACCGGCAAACCTGGTTTCGCTCATGTCCACCTGGTAGCGATCAAGGATTCTAGCAATGAGCGTTGTGCGCCTTTCTGGTCTGTCGTCTCTGTCTAAAAGGGTGCGAACATTCCAGGCACCCAGAGTCAGGGCTTGACTCCTGGTTCTTTTCTTCTGTTGCTTTCGACCACTGGTGTTGGATGTCCAAGTAGGTGCGGTTTCCTAGTAGGTACTAGTCCGTACATAGCGTAACTAATATTCCATTTTGTTCCAGGTACTGTCAATTCAATGTTAAAGTCTCCCAAGAGAATAATTTCTTTAGACTCGAGAATAGCTGCATCAATCATCAAATTAAATTTGTCGTACCAGTCAACGGTTTCGGCTGGTTTTCTATATAGGAATCCTATCATAATAGGTTGACAATGTTTATGATTAATTTCTATCCAAATAGATTCTGTGCCATGATTTTTTAAGTTGTGTTAGTCTCTTGAACGTTAGTGAGTTGATACAATATAAAAGATGTCCAGTAGATCTTGGACAAGCAGGGTCAAGTCCGATGATATCATAATTAGGCATATATATTTGAGAATCGGGAATACGATTAGTTACTCTAGACCCTGCTACACAGAAAACATGAAAATTAACCCCATTGGTATGCAAAATGGTTGCAATATCATCAGTCATTTTTCTGATACTGTTGATATTTAGATATCCTGTGCGAAGCCCCTCTTGTGAGGGCCATGTATCTTGAGTGAGAGGCATTATATGACAGTAGGAATTAATCACATATACAAAATGTAGGTGCTTCACACACAAGAATTACTTTCAGTCCAGTAGTATATGCTCAAATACAATGCAAGAAAAAATCTGGTTCAATTAATGACGAAAGCACAAATACAGTTGTATCCAATGAAACTGTTGCACAAGTACAACGTTATGTGTTGGATGTGTGTGTGTGTGTGTGTTTGTGTGTGTGTGTGTGTGTTTGCGTGCGCACGCGCATGCATCTGTGTGTATTTTGTGTGCGAATCTAACAAGGCAGCGACCTGACAGAAAACAAACACAAAATCGAACAGGACGACATAAAGATTTCCACCACGTCCAATTTTTATTGTTGTTAAATGTTCACGGATTTTTTCAAAGCCAAGGTACACGCACACACACACACACACACGCACGCACACACACATGCATACACAAACACAAAAACACAACCACACACACATGCAAGCACACACAGACACACACGTACACACGCATATGCACACACACAGATACATACACACAAACAAACACAGACACACTACACCCTCCTCCTCCGCCGCCCAATCACCATCACCACCACACACTGTCTATATAAAGCCGATCCTCTCCCACTGTCATCATTCAGATCGGTCAGATACACTGTGACTGTCAGCCATGTTCCGTTCTCTGCTTCTGCCCGTCTCCATCACTCTGGTGTCCATATCTGGCATCAGGTCTGGCGTGTATCACCGAACATACAAGTCATCAACCACTATTCCTCCGCCTGAAAAATGCCCCAACGGATTTCTCATCTTCAAATTCACAACGTCTGCGACCATATGTGGAATCAGAGTACTTTGAGAAAGTGAACGTCATCTACGGTTTCAAGGCGAGTTTGGTGGGAAGGGAGTGTTAGGGTGGATGTGTGTAGGGTGGGATTGGGAGTGTGGGAGTGAGGGTGTAGTGTGCTGGGATGAAGTCAAGACAGCCATCAATCAGCTTTCCAGAGACAAAGCTCCACGGTCAGATGCCATGTCAGCAGAAATCTATAAACCTGGCGGCACAGTGCTGCAGGGAAAACTCATTCTATGTTTTCACACTTGAGATACTGTTGATCTCACGAAGGCCTTTGACAGTGCAGATAGTAGGGGCCTGTGGAAGATCATGTCAAAGTTCGGTTGCCCAGAGAAATCCATTTAAAAGGTTCGAGTTTTGGGCCTACATCAGGACGAAAATGTCATACACCAGCCAGCTCCTCATGCAGACTACACAGAACCCGAGATGTTAGTGAACGGGCAGAGATTACTAGTGGTAGTCCAGTTCACATACCTTGGCAGCATCCTTTCTAGGGCAGTAACTTTTGATGCTGAGGTAAACTATGGGATTTCCAAAGCCATCTCTGCCTGAGGACGGATATTGATCAGCGTTCCTTTCTACTCTCCTGAATAGCAGTGGAACGTAGAATGTCTATCGACGACATAATCAACAGCTCAGCAACTTATGACATGTCTTCGAAATATGAGGATGAAATGGCAGAACAAAATACCAGACAAAAGTTTTCTCTGTAGCTGATATGCCATCTGTTGACTGACTGCTGTTGAGAACCCAGACACGATGGGCAGGTCACATTGTCAGGATGTCAGATGAGCACATCCCCCAGCAGCTCCACCATGGTGAACATGAAAAGCGTGTTACTGGAGGTTACATGAACCACTTCATAGACACTCTGAAGGTCTTCCTGGTGTCTCTTGCCATCAACGCCACCAAATGGAAAACTGGTATACAGCACACCACAACATAGCGCTGTCTCTTCCACAAAGGTTACCAGATTTCAAAGGCAAGGAGAACTGATGGGGCACAGGATAGGAGACAACTCCACAGGTACAGAACAGTCATCTTCGAACACATCGTGTCCAGTTAACCATCCGGCACATTATGTTCAGTTCATCATTTGCTATGAAGGACGAACGACATCCGAGTGTGTGTGAGGTGTGCGTGTTTCTCTGTGTGTGTGTGTGTGTGTGTGTGTGTGTGTGTGTGTGTGCATTTATGTGTGTGTGTGTGTGTGTGTGCATGATATGAGATTTTTTTTTTATCCTACTAACCTATTCTCATCCCTTTTTATTTCGTTTATAAAATTTTGTATTGCCTGACAATGTCACTGTCAAATTCAAATTGCTGAATCTTTGTTTGAAAATATATAAATTTGTGCGTGTGTGTGTTTGGGTACTGATCCATATGCACTGCTGTTCCTTTGCTGAACCGTATTATCAACTGTACAGTGGGAAAATGTGCTCAAGAAATCAAGATTTCCTGCTAAGATCTATTTTTGTCTCTGAACGAAAACAATTAAATTTGCATTTTCAAACGGATTTCACACAAACCAGACACACTTCACACAAACCAGACACACATCATTAACATTTCGTCTACAAAAACACCCCCCTGGTACAGATGTTTAGTACATTGTCGCGATGTCTTGTTCTTGAAACGTTTCTGTGTTTGCAGGCACTTGCCACCAACATGTACATATTTGGTATGTATCCTTATTTTCTTCTTGTTGTTGATGTTGATGTTGGTTGTGGTGATGGAGATTTCTGTTGTGTGTCAGTTTTGTTTTGTTTTTGTTTGTTGTTGTTTTTTGTTTGTTTTGTTTTGTTTTTGTTTTTGTCTTTTGATGGGGTTTTTTTGTTTTGTTTTGTTTTGTTTTTTTTTGTTTTTTTTTTTTTTTTTTGTTTTGTTGTTGTTTTTGTTGTTTTATGTTTTTTTCGACTCATCACCAAACGTGTCTATCCAAGCCTAGAATGACCACGGCTCTACACTTAAACTGATGAGTCCACATTCTACCAGCATGAGCAATATGCCTGTGTCTGATGGCACTGTGAATAGTGGAGAGATCGTTCATTCACAGGACACATCACCTTCACTGCATTTTTCTTCTTTGTCTTCGCCATCACGCCAATTTATCTCCGTCATCTATCTACTTCAGACACACAGATTGCCCAAGATAATGTCTGTTTCTCCTTCTGCCACAAAGGACAATAGTGGTTCTCAGCTCGTGCAGAAAGGTCCACCTCTCTCTGCCAGCTAATGCAGTGAACAATCTTCTGATATATTCTTCCCAGCACTAACCAGTTCACCGCCTTGTAGTTTTTCTTCAACGATTTTGGCAGAACATTCTTCAGAAGACATTGATGACATTCATCTCAAAAGTATGTTTTTGAAAATCACAATGAAAAACACAAAAACAAACTCGACACAGCGTTAAGTGACAATGATACAATGAAAACACACATGCACTCTCTAGATCAGAACTAGAAATCATCAGCAAAAATCACTCGAATCATCCACACAGACAAACAGGTCAACTTGAACCACGTTGTAGCATATGTTACCACTTCTTATCGTTTTTATGTCTTCGGGCATGTCGACAATGATCAACACCATCATCGTTATCACCATCACGATCACCACTATCACAATCAGTCTCATCCTTATCAGAATCATCAACATCATCATCATTATACAACTGATGACACGACAAGACTGTCGACTTCACCAGGGTTGTATTTAACACACACACACACACACACACACACACACACACACACATACACACACACACACTACACACACACACACACACACACACACACACACACACACACACACACACACACACACATTTGGCTGAAATTCTTTGGTTCTAAAAAAAATCCGACATGAATCGACTTGCCATCAAACTACAAAACAAAAGGAAAAAGAAAAGAAAAAAGAAATGATGGCATCAAGAAAAACGAACACCAAAGACCAGAAACTGTATGCAGTCAGGAATGAAAGGATGATTGGCATTTTCAAGAATTGGAACGATGCAGCAAGATCAGTAACTGTTTTCTCTGGGGCAACGCACAAGGCCTACAACGCGAGGGAAGAAGCGCTGACGGCAATGAGACAAGCCGGCCATGAGAACCCACTGATTTATGATGTCGGTGAGTACCACAAAGAATATGACAATGAATCAAACAAGGAAGACAACACAATTAACACTTAGCTATTATGAGGAAAGATAACATTTTGAACCAGATGAAAATGAAATTTGTATCTGTGTCAACGAAATAAAGGAAGAAAAAGGTTTAAAATGTTTAGACTGTTCGAAACAAGGCAAGGCAAAAACATTTTTTGCCCCCCCCCCCACCCTCCCCGTGGGGCATCGAAACGTTACATATATGGTGGTGTGTCCATCGAGATCGATGATGACCATCGTTGTCATCCAGCTGGGGGATGGGGGGAGGGTGGTGGTGGGGTGGGGGGGAGGATGCTCATGAATCTATCTGTGAATGCGCAGATGGCTGAATAGTCCAATCTGCGCACGAAATGTTCGCTGACAGTTAGGGCAGACAAAGACAGGCATACCATTGTCATGGAGCTTGTTTGCCCATGACTTTCTGGCCTGCCTCTTCTGAACAGCTGCAGCAGTCCTGTTGGCCTCGCACAATTGGCGCCTTTGTGCACAGCAGCGCGCCATTTGTCACGGTCCACTGCAGATTCCTCCCAGGAGTCAGGGTTGATATCAAACGCTTTAAGAGAGACTTTCAGAGAATCTCTGAAGCGCTTCTTCTGACCTCCGTGTGATCTCTTCCCTTGTTTCAGCTGCCTTTTGGGCAGCCGATGGTCTGGCATGCGCGCCACGTGTCCAGCCCAGCGAAGCTGGGACTGCATCAGGATGGTGAAGATGCTGGGAAGGGTGGCTTTTGCGAGCACCTCTGTGTCTGGGGTCTTGTCTTGCCACTTGATGTTCAGTAGCTTCCTGAGGCATGTTGTGTGGAAGTGGTTCAGCTTCTTGGCATGTCGTTGGTACACTGTCCAAGTTTCGCAGGCGTACAGTCATCATGGCCTGGCTTCGCTGACGAAGATCTAGGAAGGGCGTTGTCCACGTCTGATGCAGGCACGCTCATGGCTGACATGGCCAATGCGGGAAAAGCAGAGTCGGCCGCAGCAGTTGCAAGGGAAAGTCTGGTCTGGGTTCGCGGCTGCAGCGTCGTGGTTCTTCCTCCTTCTGCGTTTGTCCTCAAGGCTGGCCCTGCGGTTGTTTTCGAAGGAGGAGACAGCTTGGTGGATGGTGCGTCGCCAGGTCTCTCGATCAGCGGCTACTGCGGACCACTGGCGATGGTCAATGTGACAGGCACCGAGAGCTTTCTTCAAGGAGTCTTTGTATCTCTTCTTGGGTGCTCCTCTGTCACGGTGACCAGTGGACAGTTCGCCATACAGCGCGATCTTGGGCAGGCGGTGGTCCTCCATCCTGGACACGTGCCCTGCCCAACGTAGCTGGGTCTTTAGCAGCACTGCCTCGATGCTGATAGTCTTTGCCTGCTCCAGGACCTCGACATTTGTGATGTAGTCACTCCAGTGGATGCTGAGGATGGTGCGAAGGCAGCGCTGGTGAAAGCGATCAAGCAGTCGTATGTGGTGCCGGTAGGTGACCCAGGTTTCGGAGCCATACAACAGGGTGGGCAGTACAACAGCTCTGTACATGCTGATCTTTGTGTCTTTCTTCAGGTGTTTGTTGTTCCACACTCTCTTGTACAGCCTGCCGAATGCGCTGTTTGCCTTTGCAAGTCTGTTGTCGATCTCCTTGTCGATCTTGGCGTCAGACGAGATGGTGCAGCCTAGGTAGCTGAACTGGTGGACCGACTTCAGCTCTGTCTCACCGATGTTGATGTGAGGAGCGTGGAATTCTTCCCGTGGGGCAGGCTGGTGGAGAACTTCCGTCTTTTTCAGACTGACTTCTAGGCCGAAGAGCTGTGCAGCCTCTGCGAAGCAGGACGTTATACGCTGCAGGGCCGCTTCTGTATGGGCGACAGTAGTGTGGGGAGAACTACTGCTACTGCTCTGTAGACCTTTAGCTTGGTCTCAAGACTAATGCCTCTTCTGTTCCAGACATTTGCATTGAGTCTACCAAAAGTTGCGCTTGCTCTTGCAATCCTGACATTCACTTCATCGTCGATGGTTGCATTTCGTGACAGTGTACTGCCAAGGTATGTGAACCGCTCCACCGCACTGAGTCTCTGACCGTTGACTGTGATGTTGGGCTCAACGTAGGGTTTCCCTGGGGCTGGCTGATGGAGAACTTCAGTTTTCCTCGTGCTGATGGTAAGGCCATATCTTAGATCAATACTAAATCCTATAGATAGGCAGCCATATACTAAATTGCTATGCCAGAATATTTTTTCCAAGCGTAAAATCTATAATAGAAGCGAGCAGTGTTGCACTCCGTGCACAATAGCGGATGTGCAGTTTGTTTTGTTGTTGTTTTTTCGATGAAGATTCCGTGACATTTAATGGATTCTGTGTGTCTGTGTGTTTTCTCTGCAATGGTGCTCGTTACAGTTGTGAAGCATGAGCAGCTCGGTGTCTAAATATTTTGCAAAGACTGGCCGGGGAAAAAGAAAGCCATCAAGTTCTTCATCAGCAGCGAGTGACCATAGTCCAAGTCAAGAGAAAACAAAACAAGAAAAGAAGAAGCAAAAACAAGTAAGTGAGGGTGACACTGACAAAGATTTCAATATGACCCTTCAGGAGAAATTGGAAGAAATAAATAAGAAGTTAGAAGTTCTTACACGTGCACAAGATGATATCAAACAAATTCGTATTGATATGGACAAAATCAGTGCGAAGCTGACAGAACAAGTTGATAAACTAGAAGGCGAAAGTTTTGAATTGAAAACAGATAATGATAGACTGAATAAAGACATGAAGACACTGAAAGAAGAAAATGTCAACTTACGGACTCTACTGATGCACCAACAGAAGGAAATCAGCAATCACAGACTGGCACAAAACGATATCAAACAACATGGGCGCCAGTGGAATCTGCGGGTGTTTGGTGTTAAAGAGGAACAGCCGGGGAAGACAGAGACCGTGGAAGACTGCGTAAAGAAATGTACAGACATTTTCGCAAAGCTGGTGGGAGTTCCAGTGACGGTGGAAGACATTGAAATTGCGCACCGCTCCGGCCGGCCTGGAACTGGGATGCCACGCCCCATCCTCGTGTGCTTCTTCTCTCGTCAGAAAAGGATGAGTGTTTTGGAGTCAAGGAAAAAACTCAAACAGATGTGTCTATTGGAGAAGACTTGACAAAAGCGAATTATGCTTTATTAATGAGAGCGAATAAACACTCTGCTACCCTTTCAACCTGAACATCCAATGGAAAGATTATCGCCAAACTGAAAAATGGAAAAACATTAAAAATCGATATTATTAGCAATCTTGATGACACACTTGTGAGAGGCATGGTGTGAACGTATAAACATATGGTACGGAGCCTCCATGTAATAAATGTGCAGTTATTGTTGACATATTGTTTTAGGCTTGTTGGTGGTAAAATGTCCTTGTGTGCCCCTCAGCCAAATCTTGCAAGGTACTTCCGTTTATTTCAGCATTTCTCAATATATTTTTATTTCTAACTTTCAGTGCACAGGAACATTGTATTTTCGTTTGGATCACCTTTTCATTTCCCCTACCCTATGTAAATGTATTAGTAAAAATTCATGTTTAGCGGTTCATCTTTAGCATGTGTGGGTTGTTTGCTATGTAGGTACATCTTCATGTACTGATAGTAATGCTGTTGGTCTGTTTGCATGCATGGTAGGTGCAGCGATGGATTTTTCGATTTGCTCTTGCTCGCTCCATATACTGCTTGGTGTCACATCGAAACGTTTCTTCAGGGTGTAAAATTATGGCTGTTTTCTGTGTGTGTGTGTTGTTGTTTTTTTTGTTTTGTTTTGTTTTTTGTTGTTGTTGTTTGTTTGTTTTTTGGGTTTGTTTTTTTTTTGTTTGTTTGTTTGTTTGTTTGTTTTTTGTTGTTTGTTGTTGTTGTTGTTTTCCCCACTTCTTTCTTATATTTAGCAAAATGTGTGTGGAGTCAGAGGAATAATTGAACTGAATATATGGTTGGTTCAGTGATTGAGTTGGATTTTTCTTGATTGCTAGGTTGACAGATTACTTGACTGTTGATGGTAGGCTATTTTGACATTCGCTGTGTTGGAGAATCGATTGCCCGCCGATGACATGGTGCATACGCTGACCAAATCTTCCAGTGTTGACAGAAATCCACTTTTACTCAAACAAGATAGTACAAAGTTCTTTTTTTTCTTTGTTGTTGTTGTTGATCTCTAGGGGGTTTGAAGATGTGGAATGGAAGGTAATGGTGAAATTACTGTGTGACTGATTGTTTTTACCGCTGGCCCATTAATCAACTGAAGGGTGTCACTTCAAAATGCTTCTTCAGAGCGCAAAATTCTGCCATGGAAGTTAGATGTAAAGTTATGTATGGGGTCCTTAGATTGGCAGGGAAAAAAGAGGGAAAAATGAGTGGAGAAAGTGGGTGAATTGAACTGAAAGGACTGTTGTGCTGTGTGTGTGCTTTGGGTTTTTTTTTTAATCACTTGCTTGCTTGATTACTTTATTGTTGGTTTGTTTTGATGTTCATTATGCTGATGAGACAATTGTTTCCTGAGGACACGGCGCATATGCTGGCTAATCTAATTACAATGTTGATGAATTTCACCATAACTCACACAAACATTTGCGTTTGCCGCGACACGCGCGCGCGCGTGCGTGCACACACACGCAGACGTGTGCACTAGTCATGTGCATTCACGTAGATCATGAATTTAGATCACTCAGCTACTCCCCCTCCCCCCCAACCCCCGCCTTTAAAATTTTTTTTTTTAATACATGGTTATCCACAGATTGGTGTGGAGGCAGAGGGTGAATTGAACTGAATGTGTAGTTGGTACAGTGATTGATCTGGATCTTTCTTGATTGCTGCATAGACTGCCTACTTGATTGTTAACATTGTTTTGACATTCGCTATGTTGGGGAGTCGATTGTAAGGCGATGATATGGTGAATGCGCTGGCTAAAATTTCCAGTGTTGACAGAAATCAACTTTTACTCAAACAAGACAGCAAGTACTATGAGTTGTTGTTGTTTTTTTTAATATGTTTATTAATATATTTATTTTTACTAAATTGACCTCAAGGGGGTTTGAAGAGGTGGAATTAAAGGTCATGGTGATTTTTCGGGGTGGATGCTGATCTGTGTTTGCTTTTTCCAGCTGGACCATCAACTAACTGTAGGATGTCACTTCAAAATGCTTCTTTAGAGTGCAAAATATTTTGTCATGGACGTTTGATGCTATGTATGCGGTTTATTTTATTATTATTTTGTTGTAATTATTACTATTATTATTATTTTACTGAAGGGGGTCACTTCGAAATGTTTCTTCAGAGCACAAAATTTTGTCATGGACATTACATGTTAAGTTATGTACACTTTCCACTTTTTCCTTAGACTGGCATGTAACTTTTTTTTCTTTTCTTTTTTTTAATTATCTTTTTATAATCATTATTATTATTATTACTACTACTTCCTAAGATTTGTGGAGTTCGTGGGTGATTCGAACTGAGCATACTGTTTTGTTATGCTGTATGTATGCTTAAGTGCATGGTTGGTTCAGTAATTGATTCTGTTTTTTCTTGATTGATTAATTGCTTTATTGTTTGTTTGGTTAAGGTTCGCTATGCTGACGAGACAATTGTATGCTGAGGACGCTGGCACAGCTTTTTCCAATGTTAACTAAATTTCATCTGCACTCAGACATTTGGACATGCCATAATACACATGCGCGCGCACGAGCGCGCATACACACACACTCACGCATATACAAGTGCTGCCACTCGTTACAAGAAAGAACCAAACGCACGCATGTCATGAATTTGAACTACCACACGATGTGTGTGTGTGTGTGGGGGGGGGTGTTGTTGTTGTTGTTGTTTTTTGATTTTTTTTAAGAATGCTTGCAGACTGAACAGATGTTACGTTTGTACTTAGCCGTTGTAACCGAGAAAGTTTTTGTTTTGTTTTTTTTTAATATCCACGAGCACAGGTGCGCCCGCGTACACGTGCATACCTGCACTCACGCGCGCGCACACGCGCACACACACACAATACCAGGAACTCATCCTCTATTCATAGGCTCTGATCTTGGTTCTGTGAAGAGAGAAGGAACGGAACAAAAAAACACAACAACAACAAAAAAAGCAGAGAGACTGCGCTATAGCTCGCGAGCGGTAGTTCAGATTATTTCTCCTTTTTTCAGTGTATATCATGTGTCATTTTCTTTACACGTGTATACATTTTTATTGTTTAGTGATATTTATTGTACCTTATCTGATGTCTATATTCCCAGGCCACAAATATGTGCACTTGTGGACCTACATGATATACTGCTTTTGTTACCCAATGTTATACCAATATCGCTTTAGTACAGTGGCTGTGAAAACAATGACGGCATCACCATTGAGTCTTGTAAATTATAAGTCAGTTAAAGAAAATATTAGCATTGTATATGAAAATATCCTTACTGTGCAATTCAGCTGATTATTATCATACAACTATAATTAGCTAAATATGACAAACATAACGATATCGTCCCTGAATTGTCAGGGACTAGGAGATCTGAAGAAAAGAAGAGATGTGTTTCATTTCCTTAGAAATAGATCATACAACATCTACTGCTTACAAGATACACATTTTACTACAAAAACAGAAACATATATCAAATCAGAATAGGGATATGAATGCTTTTTTGCATCCTATAAATCAAATGCAAGGGGAGACACAAAGACACCAACAGCAAAACACACACACACACACACACACACAGAGTGACGTACTTCAGGAAGTTCTGCAGGTTCCCATAGGGCACAAACTCCATCACACACACACACACACACACACACACACACACACACACACACACATACACAGAGAGAGAAACAGACACATACACAGACACAGACACAGACAGACAGACAGACAGAGTGACCTACTTGAGGAAGTTCTGCAGGTTCCCATAGGGCACAAACTCCATGACGAGAGCAATGGGCTCCGTGACGGTGCAGGCGCCCACCAGACAGACGATGTTGGGGTGGGTGCCCAGCCTCTTCATCAGGTTTATCTCCGCCACCAGGTCCTCCTTGTAGGACATGGGGGCCCCCTCTGTCCACACACAGTGCAGCTAGCTTCATCACTATTGCACCAGCAGGCAGAGAATTACAACGACCCAGTTCTGAGAAGACAAACACACAAGAGCTTTGGATGCGTCAACAGACAGGAAGTGACGAATAAACGCAGTGCGGTGGAGAAAAAGATGACGACGATCAGTTGGCATTTGGAAAAAAAAAAAAAACCTGATGGCGGTGGATGGGCGGCAGATCTATCTTCACTTCTGGGGTCACCGTTTTTCTTTTCTTTTTTTTCTTTCTTTTTTTTTCTCTTTTTTTTTACACACACACACACACACACACACACACAAACAAACAACTTGGCACTTCTGTTGGCTTGTTGATTGGCTGGTTCATTTCACTGTCGGTTCACACAAGCCAGTGGTTTTCAGACTATCAAACACATACAAATAAACTAGATCTGTATTTACATTTGTCAGAACAATTTTAACATATAAAGGAATTTAAACAAAATACATTTCACGAATTAACATGTCGCCAAACTATTTCACAGATTATGTAGATTATAAAATATTATAAAAGAAAAAAAGAAAAAGAAAAAAAGAGGGGGCCGGGGGAAGGCGGGGGGAAAAAATGAAAGAAAAGAGACGAAGGAATTTTTTTTTTTCCTCCAAGTGGTGCGTGATACGCACTTGAATTGGGTATGCATCATTCTGTTTATGCTGACATGCTTCAAAACAGATAAGTAATTTTTCTGTGATTTTGATCAATAATTTGTCATCACGTTATTGTTTAATCTTTGAACTATTAATAAATTATTGAGAGGGCTCAAAACTTGATTGTCCGGCAGATGCACACACACACACACACACACACACACACAATCACTTATCTTTGTGAGGACAAAGTGATATTTCTGTGTAATTGACTGATAATTTGTTCTCGCGTTGTTGTTTAATTATTGAATTATTAGTGAATCACAGAGAGGGCCAAAAATGTGTAGAGCACCGGGTACAAACCACGCTTGATGACCATTGGGTTATGTAATGCCCAGCGGACCCCATCTCGAGTGCGGGCTGGCGAGCAAGCAGGCAGGCTTCGAAAGGGTGTAGATACAAATGTGTATCTGAAAACTGGATGTTAATACCACCCAGTCAGTCAGTGTAAAAGCCTACCAGGTGTTAAAACCACCACTGGTTATTTTAACGGACAGTCTACAAGCTTCAAAACAGATAAGTAATTTTTCTGTGATTTTGATCAATAATTTGTCATCACGTTATTGTTTAATCTTTGAACTATTAGTAAATTATTGAGAGGGCTCAAAACTATATTTCAGAATAACCTTTATTTTTCTGCAAAATAGAATCTGCTATGAAACAATACCCATATGCACCCTTCCACTGGCATAGAGGAGACAACCCGACAAAAATCCCCAATCCCACGGCTTTCATACAGTACCAATGGGATGAATGGCTGTTGGGTTAAACAGTCACTAACTGTATGCAGTCTGGCCTTAGGGCGACACCAGGCTGACGGACTCCACACAGATGGACATCCATTGCCTTTCCCTGATAAGAGGCTCTGTCAGGGTGACCGAATATTTTCCCTCACCACATAGAACACCCTTCTATGGATACAAAAAAAAAACCCTGTCTCGCGTGCACCTCGGGGATCAGCTGCATAGCACGAGACATAAATTCAGATCCCCAAAACCCCAAAACAGGCGTGGCAAAAGAGGTGGGAAAAGATCGTGCTTAGGTAGCAGAATGACAAAAGCAGAGCGGCTGTCAAAGAAATTCTTTAGAATCGGCAGTTGGAATTGTTCCAGCGCAAGAATGAGAATCTCAACAATTGAGAAACTGGCATATGATTTTGACATTCTATGTCTCCAAGAGACCAGGACAAGTGCAGACAGACCAATACATTTTGAGAATTTCACAGTCTTTCAAAGGAATGAAGGAAGAGGGGTAGCAATCATACTGAACAAAAACCTAAAAAACAAAGTTTCCACCATAAATCTAGAGAAATGGGGTAGCAATCATACTGAACAAAAACCTAAAAAACAAAGTTTCCACCATAAATCTAGAGAAATGGTGTAGCAACTCATGTGAATTTTTGGGGGTGCGTCTTGAAAAACCTGACGGAGTTCACAAAAGCATCGTGCTCATCAATGCCTATGTTCACCCAGGAACCTGCGCAACAAAAGAGGATTGGGCCTTTTTAGAGGAAATAGAGAACGAACTTGGAGACTCAGTCATTATCTGTGGAGACCTTAATGCAAGATCGAAGTTATGGGACCAGCGGAACACCAACCCACAAGGACTCGCACTTGAAGGAATGATAGGGGAAATTCTTCTTAGCCCTTTAACAACCACATCCCCAACTCGCCTTGGAACAAGACAAGGGGACAGTGACAGTGTGATCGACATCGCTCTGACATCTCCAAAATTCAGAGCAGAAATGAATGCAGAGACGCTTCCATACCAAGGCAGCGACCACCTCCCAGTAGCTTTCAGTCTACAGAAACTGTCAGATAAACCCTGTATGAAACTGCGTGATCCATTTCAGTATGAAACCAAAGAGACAACCGTCATCGAAAAATTAAGACGCAGAAGAAACAAAAGAACGGCACTGAACAGGATGCAAACTATTCAGCCCCCATGGTGGAATATCGACACACAGAGAGCCTGGATAGAAAAACATGCGGCTGTCAAACTTTGGCAAAAAGAAAGAACAAAACCATCTCCGGACAAAGATATTGAAACAAAAATGAAAGAAAAAACTAAACAGTTTGAAGTCATTGCTCAAGAGGCCAAAAATGACAAGTGGAAACAGTTTTGCGAGGCACTCAGTTATGACTCAACATTGACAGAGTTCTGGCAATTTTATCGTCGCATGGAAGGGAAAACGTGCACAACAACAACCCCTGACATGTTAGACACTGACGGAACCAAACTTAAGACAAATGAAGAAAAAGGATCTGCCTTGCTCAAACGTTTCATACAACAGAGTGATCAAAGAAACTTAGATGAGAAAAAGAAATATGTTGAGGAGTTAAACCAAACCCTTATGCAGACTGGACCTGATGATGACTTGACAATGGATGATCTAAACGAGGCAATAGCTAAATGCAAGAAAGAATCGGCTCCTGGCCCAGACAAAGTTCGTTACTCAGACATCAAGGAGCTATCGGGAGAAGACAGAAGCAAACTTTTCAATCTATATCAAAACAGTTTTCACAATGGACAGGTGCCGGAGGACTGGACACACAGCTTCTTAAAACCCATACCAAAACCAGGAAAGGACCATCGTCAGGTAAGTGGCTACCGGATCCTAACCATGCAAAACATTGCTGGAAAGCTCATGGAACGCATGATAGCCAGGAAACTTGCAAGGGATCTTGAACACAGGCACATTCTCCATTCAAATCAAGGTGTTTACAGAACAGGCAAGTCCACATGGGAAAATGCAGCTGCTTTTGCATATGAGGTGTATGAAGGATTTCAAAGAAAAGAAGAAACACTAGCAGTAGCAATTGACCTTGAAGATGCCTACAATAAAGTCCAGTTTGCGCACCTCATGGAGCTGCTACTAAGGTATGGAGTAAGTTTGACACTGACAAGATGGATAGCAGCAGCGCTTCAGGAAAGAACCATCGTCCTACGCCTCGGAGATTGGATGTCTGCACCTTCTAAACTATCCATGGGACTGCCACAAGGGTCTCCGCTCTCTCCTGTCCTCTACAATGTCTACACGAAGGGCCTTGCAGACTTAAACAACAATGGAATTGCTCGGGTGCTTACCCTTGCGGATGATGGCCTGGTCTTCAAAACTTCGAAAAATGCTCAGGAAAGAACTAAAGCCGTCCAGAAACAACTAAACAATATTGCTCAATGGTGCAAAGACACAGGATCTTCCATCAATCCAGCGAAAGCCCAAACGTTGCTGTGCACCCTCAACAACAAAACCGCGAGCAAATCACCACCTTCTGTGTCATTCGATGGGATTCAAATTGAGAAAACTGAATGCCTACGCTACCTAGGAATACACTTCGACAGGATGCTGACCTTCAGAAAACATACGGAAAATACTGTTCTCAAATGCAAAAAGGGCCTTTCAGTCTTAAAAGCAATGGCAACCAAAGGAATTGAACAACGACACCTCTTCCTGCTATACCAATCACTCGTCCTCAGTGTGATCGACTACGGACTTGGGCTAACAACACCGTCTCAAAGCAACCTCCTAAAATTAGAAAGAGTACAAAATGAAGCTATGAGGCTGATCCTTGGAACAACAAAAGACACGCCCACAGAAACCATGCGATACCTGCTTGACCTTCCTTCAGTGCAGGCCAGAAACAAGTTAGAACAGGTCAAGACCCACTTCAAAGCATTAGAAAACCCTCAAAACCCACTGCATGACACAGTCAAAGAACCAAAAGGCAGCCGTCTTGGACGAGGAAGATCATGGATGGGGCAAGCAGAAGACACAATCCAGCTAGTATGCCGACTACAAGACCTGAAAGAAACAAAAAATGGGAGAAAAACCCCGAAAACCTCAACCATCTATTCAACACAGTCATTTCACCCACTCTAGGAAGACATTGTCGGGAATGGCCAGAGGGCAAAACTGATGCGGAAGTGAAGCTACTTATAGAAGAAAACAGTAAAGAAGAGGACATCATCATATACACAGATGGCTCAGTCACCAAAGACCAGTCTGGTTGGGGATTCACTGCGAAACAAAATGGAAAAACAATTTGGGAAGAGAATGCTGCCTACAAAGTCACAACCTCCAGCCTAACGATGGAAGTTGAAGCTGCGACACATGCAGCTCCAGTGGCTATCGTCCATCCATACGCCCGGAAAGCAACATGCCATGATTCTAACCGACTCAATGAACCTCATACAGAAAATTGAAAACGGAATGGGAAGCCCAGAGTGGCATAAGGCAATGCGCAACTTTCAGATAAAAAAACTCACATGGTCATACTGCCCGGGACAGGCAGGTGTTAAGGGAAATGAGCGAGCTGACAGACTTGCTGGTAACGCAACACCAACGAGCGGCCTACATCTAGGAAAATCGGAAATCCTCAGAAAAGTCAAAGAATACCAAAAAGAACAGGTACAAGGCCATCACACGATCGATCGCCTCAAAGAAATAGAAGCAGAGAGAGGGAGCGGCCGCAAGTCTAACATGAAAGGTAGAGCACGATGCTTTGCAAATCAAACAAATATCGGCATCATTTCCAAACCAACATTGCGCAAATTTCTTCAAAACGGAACAGAGTCTCTGTGGGCCTTTCCAAATACAATAGACTGAGCAACACACTAGACGCCACGTTCTTGGCATCAGAGATCTTTTCCCATCCCTCTTGCGGCCAGCCAGTGGCAGCCTCTGTGCGTGTGTGTATGTGGGTGTTTGTGTGTATGTGTGGGTCTGTGCTTTTGAGTGCGTTTGTGAATGCGCGAGAGTGAAAGAGTACACAAGTGTCAGGAGAGATATGTGTACGTGTGTATGTGTGTGTGTGTGTGTGTATGTGTGTGAGGGGAGAGGTGGGGTAGAGGATGAGGTATGTGAGTGTATGCATGCCTACACTGTGGGAGCAACAGGATATTGGAACGTTATATATATATATATATATTTATATATATATATATATATATATATATATATATCTTTGTATGTACGTGTGTGGGGTTGGGGGTGGGAGATATGGGCGTATGTGTGTGTGCTTGTACAAGTAAGTGTTCATCTCTGTGAGTGTGTGTTTGTGTGTGTGTGTGTGTGTGTGTGTGTGTGTGTGCCGTGGAAGCTGCGATACGTAGACTAGAAATGAGTGTGTGGAGGAGGGGGGTAGAGGAGGTGCAAGGTAATGTGTGTGTGTGTTGGAGCTCATGTACGTGTATATGTATTTGACTGTGCTTTCATATCTGTGAAACTGCATCTTTGGTGCATTTCTGTTATGCATGTGTGGGTGTATGTGTGAATGTGTGTCTTCATGTTTTACATTTATTCGCTTATTTATCACCATTGTTGTCTTATTTATTTATTTATTTATGTTTTATTATTATCATTTTATTAGTATTACTAATATTATTACTACTACCTTTTTCTATATTATAATTATTATTTATTTATTTATTTATTTATGCAAGCTTATCTATTATTTATTCCCCCGTTGTTGTTGTTTTTGTTGTTGTTTTTTTTTGTTTTTGTTTTTTTTGGGGGTTTTTTTCTTAAGGCCTGACTAAGCGCGTTGGGTTACGCTGCTGGTCAGGCATCTGCTTGGCAGATGTGGTGTTGCGTATATGGTTTTGTCCGAACGCAGTGACGCCTCCTTGAGCTACTGAAACTGAAACTGAAACTGACATGCTTTTTACATCGCAAATTGTAAAATTCATGTATTGTATCGTATTTCGTGAGGGAAATCTGGATCTGTTTCCATAAATACGATTCAACTGAAATGTAGAATTCTTTTAAGGACAAAGGAATGTCCATATGAACTGAATCCGGACGACAGGTTGCTCCTTGTTTCGCCGAGATCTCGACTTTATCATTATAACAAGAGAGCCATGGTCGTCACGACTCACGTGTGATACGCACTTTATCCAGTAAAAGAATATATATAAAAAAAAAGTTATTCATATCGTGGTGTAAGCCTCTTCACTCTGGACGCTGGGTTATGTGATGGAAATCGCCTCATAAAATGAAAAAGGAGAAAAAAGTCCCCATTTTTGCAAATGCCATTTTCATGGGGAGTGCCACCAAACCGTTATCTTCCTAATTCATTTTCAAGTCCACGGCAGCTGTATCGAAAACCAGTTATGGGAAAATGTCAGGTAACCGCATTATGTGTGTGCGCGCGCACGCGTGCTTGCGTGTGTGTGTGTGTGTGTGTGTGTGTGTGTGTGTGTGTGCGTTCCTACGTGAGTGCGTGTGCCTGTGTGACAGCGTGCCTATTTCACCGTGAAACCGGAAAACACCAAAGAACAAACACATTGCTGCATCAATCACGACAACAGAAAGCACCAAACAAAGAACAAAGCACCATTCCATCAGTCAGCAAGCCAAAACACAACAAAGAACACATCACTGTGTCAGCCAGGAAACCAGACATCATCAAACAGGAAACAAAGAACACAGCCAGGAAACCAGACATCATCAAACAGGAAACAAAGAACACAGCCAGGAAACCAGAGAGCATCAAACAGGAAACAAAGAACACAGCCAGGAAACCAGACAGCATCAAACAGGAAACAAAGAACGAACACACCACTGTGTCAGCCAGGAAACCAAACAGTATCAAACAGGAAACAAAGAACGAACACAGAGCAGGCCAGAAACAAATAACAAACACACTGCTCCAAACCAGAACGCGCCATAACTACAGTTCTTTGGGTCCAACGAGCTGTCTTTGAAGGCTGTGAAGGCTGTAAAGGCTTAAGAAAGGTCTGTAGCTCAGCAGTAGCTTTGCTTCATTTTTGCCAGTACTTTGTTAAAACGCAAACATACTAAAAAGCAAACAGCAAAACTACAGCGATTCAGGATTGAGCAGACTTTGACAAGTTAAAAGAAAACAAAGAAAAGAAGAGAGAGAGAGAGAGAGAGAGAGAGAGAGAGAGAGAGAGAGAGAGAATTAGTCTATACCCAATCATCTTTTTTTGTTTTTTGTTCTCTCTACGGGTGGCATTCACCAAGCCCTGGACTCCAGACACCACTCCTGCACTACACAGGCCTTCACTGATCGGCTATCAGCCTGCCTTCCCTTCCACACTAGGAGCCTGCCTTCCCTTCCACACTTTCCCTTCCACACTAGGAGCCTGACCTCCCTTCAACACTAGAAGCCTGCCCTCCCTTCCACACTAGGAGCCTGCCCTCCCTTCCACACTAGGAGCCTGCTTTCCCTTCCACACTAGGAGCCTGCCCTCCCTTCCACACGAGGAGCCTGCCCCCCCCCCCCCCCACCCCCTTCCACACAAGGAGCCTGCCTTCCCTTCCACACTGGGAGCCTGCCTTCCCTTCCACACTAGGAGCCTGCCTCCCTTCCACACTGGGAGCCTGCCCCTTCCACACTGGGAGACTGCCCTCCTTTCCACACTAGGAGCCTGCCCTCCCTTCCACACTAGGAGCCTACCCTCCCTTCCACACTAGCAGCCTGCCCTCCCTTCCACACGAGGAGTCTGCCCTCCCTTCCACACTGGGAGCCTGTCTTCCCTTCAACACTAGGAGCCTGTCTTCCCTTCCACACTGGGAGCCTGCCCTCCCTTCCACACTAGGAGCCTGCCCTCCCTTCCACACTAGGAGTCTGCCTTCCCTTCCACACTAGGAGCCTGCCTTCCCTTCCACCTTCCCTTCCACACGAGGAGCCTGCCTTCCCTTCCACCTTCCCTTCCACACGAGGAGCCTGCCCTCCCTTCCACACTGGGAGCCTGCCTGTCACTGCCACCACCACCCTTCCCGCTTCTGTCTTTTGTCTTTTAGTGTTTTACAAAACATCTCTCTCCCTCCCTTTCAATCTGTGTCTCTCTCTGTCTACCCCACCTCTATCCCTCTCCCTCTCTCACTCTGTGTCTCTGTCTGTCTACCCCACCTCTATCTCTCTCCCTCCCTCTCACTCTGTCTCACTCTGTGTCTCTCTGTCTACCCCACCTCTATCTCTCTCCCTCTCTCCCTCTCACTCTGTGTCTCTGTCTGTCTACCCCACCTCTATCTCTCTCCCTCCCTCTCACTCTGTGTCACTCTGTGTCTCTCTGTCTACCCCACCTCTATCTCTCTCCCTCTCACTCTGTGTCTCTGTCTTTCTACCCCACCTCTATCCCTCTCCCTTTCTCACTCTGTCTCTCTGTCTACCCCACCTCTATCTCTCTCCCTCTCTCTCACTCTGTGTCACTCTGTCTACCCCACCTCTATCTCTCTCCCTCTCTCCCTCTCACTCTGTGTCTCTGTCTGTCTACCCCACCTCTATCTCTCTCCCTCTCTCCCTCTCACTCTGTGTCTCTGTCTGTCTACCCCACCTCTATCCCTCTCCCTCCCTCTCACTCTGTGTCACTCTGTCTACCCCACCTCTATCTCTCTCCCTCTCTCCCTCTCACTCTGTGTCTCTGTCTGTCTACCCCACCTCTATCTCTCCCTCTCTCCCTCTCACTCTGTGTCTCTGTCTGTCTACCCCACCTCTATCTCCCTCCCTCTCTCACTCTGTCTCTCTGTCTACCCCACCTCTATCCCTCTCCCTTTCTCACTCTGTCTCTCTGTCTACCCCACCTCTATCTCTCTCCCTCTCTCTCACTCTGTGTCTCTGTCCGTCTACCCCACCTCTATCCCTCTCCCACTCTGTGTCTCTGTCTGTCTACCCCACCTCTATCTCTCTCCCTCTCTCACTCTGTGTCTCTGTCTAACAGTGTGTGTGATGTGAATGTAGGTATGAGAATGGTAATTACTTCTTTTTTCTTCTTATTCTTCTTTTCTTTCTTTTTTCCTTTTTGTTTTTGTCTGAGGGCAAGTTTCCGTGTTATGACGATATTTATTCATGTACATATTTATCTATTTACCTATTAAGGTTTCATGACATGAATTTTTATTCTATTCTATTCTGCTTTATTCTATTCTATTCTCTCTCTCTCTCTCTCTCTCTCTCTCACACACACACACACACACACACACACACACACACAGAGTGGTGGAGAACGACAACAGCAAGGCCCTGAAGGATCTCAGCCTGCCTCCTGATGCTGTCCTCATCGTGCCTCCCATACCCGTGGAACCGGGACCTCATTACTTCGCCCGTCTTGGCATCGACACTGGTCCCTTGACCATCTTACCCAACATCACTGGTCTGCCTGTCACTTATGTGGACCGAACCTGGGACCCACAAGGTGAGACAGCACTGACTTTGATCCCACACTTGCAAGATTTTTTTCCCGGTCCACTTTACCTTGAGTGGTGGACAGGACCTAGTCATTAGTCAATAAACCGAGGTCCCATGTGCAGCATTCGCACAGCGCACGTCAAAAGCACCTAAAGGCAGCTGTCAGTCAATTATACCTATGCAGGCATCCTGTTTGTACAAATGACTCTGTCTTTCTGAAGTGCTTAGTTTATTCTCTGAATAAGCATTGGCCATGTGTAAGTCGTAACGTTGATGGTACCCCTGTCTCCGTGATTCAGGAACTATTTTGATTGATCCCAGAGCTATTTTGACTCATTTCAAACGTATCCATGTTTATGTGATCCAGGAGCTATTCTAACCAATTTTGAATATATCCTTTCTGTTCTGTTTTACCTTATCATATTCCATTCTGTTCCATCAATTCATATATCCATCCATTCGTTCATCCATGTATCATTGTGTCCGTCAAGGCCTGAACGAGGTACAGTTCGGGGCGCTGTTGCAATCCCAGGTTGAGCAGGTGATTGCCAGGCAGGGTGAATCCAGGCGGCCTTTTTTCGTGCCTCTTGCCACCTTTCCCTTCCGGGTAAATCAGAAAACATACATTTCTATGTTGCAGATGTGTTTATGTATGCATGTATGTCATTCTTTTGCTCAACGTCTGTCCACATTTGTTTTGAAAGAACATCCACCACCTCTCCAAACCTACCCTGCCTGACCTAAACACTCCTTTTCCTTTTCTTCTCTTCTTACATTAAAGGAGATGGAAAATACAGAAAACATACAGAAAATAACGACAATCTAAGTAATGATCTGGTAAAATTTCAACAGAAATAAACAAGAACAACTGGGGTTTGGAGGAATAACCCCCCTGCTCTGAAACCGTCAAAACTGAAAAGAAAAAGGGGGAGGACACGCATTTTCACACATGCACACAACAGTTTTCCCTGTTTGAACAGGAAGCCAATTTCCTGGCGCGGCATGGCTGAAATCTAAATCAGTGCAAAGGTGTCAATGAGAAGAAGCCAATGCTCACCCACTACCTAAATATACACTATATATAAGGAACAACAACATTCAAAGTAGGATACCTTTTTGTTACCCTGAGCATGATTATGTCACAACACTATACGGAAGCAAAACCGTTTTTAGAGACTATAATAAACTTGTGATAGATACCCGCTCGGACCCTGGCATAACATAGTTGAGGAAAATAGATTGTCATACGTATTAACCCCCAAACGGCCATCATTAGGACACAAATTCAAGAAATTATTCACTGTCAATCATATTAATGAAACCGAAACACCATCTGTAAACATTGGCATGAAAACTAATTCCAAACGAAAAGAAGGAAGGGAAGGGCTAGAAAGGAAATTGTTTTGGAACATCAGCTGCAGTCAATATAATAAATCTAAAAGAAAATGTTATAAACACTACATGATTTGCGAGTGGCAGTGGACTTACTTCAACAGCTTCTGAACAACACCAAGACTGAGGACCAGTCAGTTGCCATAACTTAGCCCCCTTGTCCAAGGGACGCTTGGACACTGGTCAGCAGATATTTGACCACAGTGGTGCAACACGAGATGTCAGAATTGTAACTCTGCCTAGAGGCATTAACTGGCGTTTTACCCATATCTTATACAATATCTTATTTCTGCTAATCTGTCGGAATAGTTTATAGTTACACATTCTTTTAAAACACTTGTAAACCAAATCCCTAAAATTCGGAATCTTGTAGGATTCCAGTCCATACCAAAATGTTCCAAATTATTGCTCCCTAACCAAATAGCACTAGTTTTGCTTGAATTCAAATAAAGACCTGAGACACAGCCAAATCTATTAAGAGCTGTAACACAACATTCAAATGATTTCCTGCCCCCAGCAAGTAGAAATTCTGTATCATCAGCATATTGGGTTAGTTTATTCTCAACATCAATTGTTATTCCTCGGATATCCACGTTTTCCCTTAATATTTCTACACACATTACAAATAAATAGGGTGATATAGGGTCTCCTTGTCTGCAGCCTCTCGTAACTTCAAACCAGTCAGAGACCTGACCATTCACAATCACACATGACTTATATTTGTGTAAAATACACTAATCCATCTACACATATTTTCTTTGAACCTAAATGCCTTTGATACTTTAAACATGAACTCCCAATTTATTGAGTGAAAAGTCTTTTCGAAATCTATGTTCAGTAAATTATTCAGGTAAATTATTTTTATCTAAATAGGCTATGGTATCATATATCAATCTCAAATTATCTCCAATGTATCTATTTCAAATAAACCCTGTTTGATCTTCATTAATAATGTTAGGTAATACTGTTTTTAAACAGTTAACAAAACAAGATGACCCAATTTTACAGACTACATTTAAATGAGAGATGAGTCTCCAATTTTTTTTCCAAATATTGTCTTGGCTTATCACCTCTGGAGATAAAGACTTTAAAAAATTCTGCACTAAAGCACCAAATCTGTACCTGGACTCATTATTTTTCATATTTCTAAGAGCTTGTGTCGCTTCCTCCATTGTAATAATACCCTCTAAATCACTTGCTTCTGACTCATTCAAACATGGAATATAATTCACTAAATCTTCAATTTCACAATATATAAAGATCTATAAAGATTATGTACTTCATTTAAGATATCCTTTTGATTTGTTGGAACATTGCCGTATTGGTCAATAATTTTGGCTACGTGTTTACTAACATAATGACGTTTTTTTTCTAAATTACAAAAGTATTTACTAACTTTCTCTCCTTCAGCTATCCATATAGCTCTAGACCTTAATAATACCCCTTCCATCCGCTTCTCTCGAATATCTTGTAGCTGTTTTTGTTTAATTTCTAGAACTCTAATATATTCTTTATTTTTATTTTGATATTTATCTAATCTACAGATGTCTCATTACAATTGTCCTTTTTTTTTTTTTTTTTTTTTCATTGAAGCATAAGAAATTGTTCTCGATCGTATTTCCATTAAAAGGAAGTCAAGAAAAGAATAGAATAGAATATAGAACAGAATATGTCTATCACCAAGTGTTCCGGGGTCACAAGGAATATTGAGGGGGATGGTACATAACAATGTACGAACACAAATCGAAAGTCATACACAAACACAGATACAGAAATTAGGATACATACAAGTGCATATCAATACAAAAACTTGTGCATACTCACACATGCACGCACTGCACACACACACACACACACACACACACACACACACATGCGCGCGCGCACGCACACACACACACACCTTTGAACAGAAGCCGCATATTACATGTGGATGTGGCTGATGGCTAGATCTTCAGGCATATGGTTGTTCATTGCACAATTCTAGTTATCAGACTGGATTTGTTCGAGAGACAGGGCATTGACTGCTTTCGGGAAAAGCTATTGGCGAAGCGATTGGTTTTCGTCCTAATACTTCTGTACCGTCGGCCAGAGGGGAGCATCTCGAAAATCCCAAGAGCAAGATGTGATTCATCCTGGCTGATTGCTTTTGCTTTTTTGAGTAGCCGCTTATAATAAATGTCTTCTAGAGAAGGTTGATCAGCCCCGGTGATCTTGGTGACAGTTTTTACAATTCTTTTCAGGGCTGTGACTTCTGCCTTGGAAATGTTTCCGTACCAAACAGTAATAACGAAGGTTAACACGCTTTCAATGACTGTTCGGTAGAACTTTTTGAGGCGCCAAAGAAAGTACATGCGCTGTTGTGCTTTCTTAACAATTTTTTCCGTATTTTTCTCCCATTTCAAATCGTTGGAAATGATCGGTCCGAGAAATTTAATTCACTGATGATCTCTACTTGCTTGTCTTTAATGACAAGTGGTAAGGGGTCAGATCTGGTCTTCCTGAAATCTAAAATTAATTCTTGTGTTTTTGATACGTTGAGTTCTAAGTTGTTTTGATCACACCAGCTGACAAGTTCTAGTACTTCTTCCTTATATTTTGACTCAGTGTTCGTAATCAGCCCTTCTAGAGTAGTATCATCGGCAAACTTGACCATGGTGTTACATTCATTACGAGTTGCACAGTCATGTGTGAATAGTGAGTACAACAGTGGGGATAGAACACATCCCTGTGGGGCGTCTATGTTGAGAATACATGTGAAGGACGTGAGGTCACCAACTTTAAAAACTTGCGGTCTGCATCTTAGAAAATCTAGGATCAATGCACAATTTGATTCAGGCAGCAAAAGATCTTTCAGTTCAAAATATAGTTTTGATGGTACTATTGTGTTGAACGCAGAGCTGTAGTCAATGAAAAGGATCCCAGCATAACTGTTAGGATTTTCGAGATGTCTGAGAACGTGGTAGAGACCTATGCTAATGGGATCTTCAACTGATCTGTAGGCAAACTGAAAGGGATCAGAAGATGGAGGAATGCAAGTTTTTAGGAATTGTAGAATCAAGCATTCAAATGTTTTCATTTCGACTAATGTTAAGGCTACGGGACGATAATCATTAAGACAGCTAGGCTGTGCTTTCTTTGGAACAGGAATGATTGTAGATTTCTTAAAGCAGTGTGGCACCACACATGACTGAAGGGACATGTTAAATATGTCAGTGAAGACACAAGATAGTTGGACTGCACACTTCCTCAAAAGGCCTGGTGAGATGTTGTCAGGGCCAGCGGCTTTTCTCATTTTCAGACGACTAAAGTGGCGTCCGACTTCATTCTCTTAGACTATGAAAGGGGGGTGGGGGCGGAGGTGATTTTGGGTGCAACTACGTCGGAAGTAGACAATGGTTTGTCAAACCTGGAGTAGAAAGTGTTCTGTAAGTGATGTTGACTGTCTAGTGGGTCATTTTGTAATCAGTGATGTTCTGCAGTCCGGTCCACACATTCTCAGAGTTGTTTGCAGACAAATGTTCTTGTCACGCTCTATAAGAGACCGGACTAGAAACCCCCACCCAACCCAGCACTAACACCCAGACAACACAGACACAGACTAAAATAATTCAGAGTTCACACACATTTACTCAATCACACACAGAACTTGCCAAATAAAACCACCACCACAGTTCCAGCCGCAACAACTGATACACTTAAATGTCAGAGTGGATAAATAAACATGAAACACAGAACTGGAAGAAACGGCCGACCAGCGGAAACCAGCGTCCAGTGGTTTATAGAATGTTATCAGTGTGCACTTGGGATATTTGATAAATAAACTAAAAATACTGAAGCACTCTGCACAACACAAGAAAAAAACAAACGATGACTTGAACGGCGAAAACTGAAGACAGATGAAAAAGATGAAGACGACGAAACTAGTGAACAAATGATGACAGTGATGAGAAGAGGGCAGCAGGAAGACAGCAGTCAGCAGCAGCAGAAGGAGCAACAACGCTGCCTGGCCAACACAGGCTGAAGGGGAAAAGGTGCAGGAAGTGGGATGGTGAAAACTGCATAAATTTCATCACCCTTCTGGTAGGATTACCCCTACCCCCCTCAATGAACACACAAGACAAACTGATAAACAAAAGCTTTAACCACACTGAAAGAGCGGTTAAAATATCGCTATAAAATTCCGTTGACACCGCTCCACGCTTCACATTCACTAGTGAACACATTTTCTGAAAGATATTGTACATAAGACGTTGAAAGAACTAGGGGGGAAAAAACCCTGATAGTTTAGAAAACATATCAATGATAATTTGACCTTGTGAACATAACGAAAATAGAAACATTCTTACAATAATAGTAAAGGCGTTCACCGGGAAAACGTTAACTCAACTCTCAGCTACAGTAATTCTATAAATATATCAAACGAATCACAGCGTTTCCACAATTTAAAAAGTTATGTTTAAAATATCACAACAGAGGGAAACAATACAAGCCTAACTTCAGCATTAACCCTCAAATCCCAATAAACAAAATCGAACATCACCATCTCGTATCTTAACAGAACAGGACAAATGTACAAAGAAAAAGCACTTATAACAGTCAACTGACAAGTACAAACTACAACAGATAAGTTTACCAATGCAACAGCGAACTCACCTGCCAGCCCTGACGCTGGAAACAAAACAAACAGACGACACATGTCCAGCATGGCACTCCCTCTGAGCTGGAGCACACAGAACATAGATACAGGGCCACCCGGAGGAAAAGCCATCCTCACCTGAGGGTACCAACTGGGAAAAAAAGCCCCAAACCCAAACAAGCACGACCTTCCTCCAAGAAGGCCGCGGGCGCAAAGCCTAGAGAAGTGTCACTGACAGAACAGAGAGACTTTAAACTCTGCTCAGCAGTGACACAAACACAAAAACGAGACTCCCCGATTGCACGTAAAAAATGCACAACCGGGAGCTAACACACACTAAACGAATGCTCGAATGGGAGATGGTAAATGGGGAAGGTAATGCACAAAACACTCCACACGAGATTGTCATGAGTTGTGACAGTTCTTCTAAATGTTTCCTATATAAAAACTTTGCCTTCTTAATGCATTTTTCAACATTTCGTTTTGCCTTATTGTGAACTGTTCTATCATCAGTTTCACGAAATGCTCTCTCTTTTTCCTTTAGTTTTTGCCTAACAGCCCCGTTACACCAAATTTTGTCATTTGAAAATATTTTGATTTTTTTTTTGGATTGCACACAGTTTCACAGAAAGAAATGTAATCATACACTGTGTCGGTATATTCATCTAAGTTCCCTGCAGAGTCTTTAAAAATGCACCAGTCTGTACATTCAAAACAGTCCTGCAAGGTCTCTAAAGAAGGGGCCAACCATTGTTTGACAGTTTTCACGACTGGTTTTTCGGCTTTTAGTTTTTGTTTGCACACCGGCACCAGATACATCATGCTGTGATCGGACTGTCCTAAAGGCGCACGGCAGATCGTGTGGTACGCCTTCTTGATGGAGGTGTAGCAGTGGTTGAGGGTCTTGTCACCACGTGTTGGGCAGTCCACTTGTTGGAACAGCTTTGGTATCTGTTTCCTGAGGCTGGCTTTGTTAAAATCAACAGCAACGATGACGGTGGAGTCGGGCCAACTGTTGTGTTATCAGGAAAAGAGAACACCAGCTCACCATCCAGTTTGTCATCAGAATACATATTATTAGCATACACGACAACATAGGCGTTGACGTTAGCCCCCGGCACACTTGACGTGTGTGCAGTTTTGTCACGCAGACAAGTTTTCTTTGCGGGGCCGTAAAATTCATTTTTCCTTCAGGCAAGTTATCTTTGATATCACAGGGGCGGCATTTACAGTTTGTCTCGAAGGTTAGTGAACTTCGTATTCAAGACATGCACGGTCCTGTCAGGCAGATTCACTGATCAAGCAACAGCTTGCCCACCGTCATGGTCTGAACATATTACTTATTTATGTAAAAGGATGTCTCAAAAAGTATTCCAGTTATCAAAAATAAAACACTTTCTAAATACACATGCCCGTAAACAATTCTTTAATGCTCACATACAGTCGATAATAGATTATGCTTCTACTTTGTGGGATTCTACTAGCGCTAATACTCTAAAACCTCTTGTTAGATTATACAAACGTGCTTTGAAATTAGTTTTATTAAAGGCAAGTTCATTAACTCCTTATGATTATAGGTCACTTGATATCCTCCCACTGGAGCTAAACTTAGAATATAATAAGGCTGTTTTTATGCACAAAATAGTAAGCGGCTATGCACCTCCTTCAATTATAAATAACTTCCCAGTAAATAACATAAGACATGTACATAAGTTGCATATACCTCGTCCAAATCTTGATCTTTTTAAGTCCAGCCTAACATACAGCGGGGGAACGTATTGGAATAATTTACCATCACGTTTAAAAAATATTACTAACCACAACTTTAAGCAAAATCTAAAAATGCACCTATTCACAAAAATTGACGTCACCTGAAATCCAACATTGCTTTTCACTCTCTCTTGAGTGGGTGCATTTGTGTACGTTTGTGTGTGTGTGTGTGTGTGTGTGTGTGTGTGTGTGTGTGTATTTCATGATTTTTTTTTTCTCTTCTTCTTCCTTTTGTGGAATGGCTTTGAATGGTGAAATAATGGTATATTTTGATTGTGTTTTGATTTTGTGCTCATTTTCGCTTTTTTAGCTTTATTCCCTCTTTAGGGCGAGGGCTGGATGTAAAAAAGCATGTTACTTGCTTATCTATTACCCTCGTTAATAAAGATTTTGTCTTGTCTTGTCTTGTCTTGTCTTGTCTTGTCTTTCACTAAAAATCCTGGTGATTCCCTTCTGCACAAGCTCTCCTCACCCCACTACACTTCAGAGAGTTAAGTAAAACACGTTGAATTCGCAAAGCACGCCTGTTTTCCCTCAACAACACAATGCTGCGATGCTGGTGTCTCTTCATGTATGGTTTTGCCTCGTACTTGTCAATGTGATGATCTGTACTTTGATTCCTTTATCCTGTTATAAGTTTTGTGCTTATTTGTTTCTTATTGGGGAGGGCTTAAATAAGCCACACTTGACGTTCTTCCTTAAATAAACACATTTGATGTCCTTCCTTAAATAAGCCATGCTTGATGCCCTTCCTTAAATAACCACACTTGATGTCCTTCCTTAAATAAGCTACACTTGATGTCTTTCCTTAAATAACCACACTTGATGCCCTTCCTTAAATAAGCTACACTTGATGCCCTTCCTTAAATAAACCACACTTGATGCCCTTCCTTAAATAAACCACACTTGATGCCCTTCCTTAAATAAGCTACACTTGATGTTTCTCCTTAAATAACCACACTTGACGTCCTTCCTTAAATAATCACACTTGATGCCCTTCCTTAAATAAGCTACACTTGATGTCCTTCCTTAAATAATCACACTTGACGTCCTTCCATAAATAAGCCACATAAATGCCCTTCCTTAAATAAGCCACATTTGATGTCCTTCCTTAAATAACCACATTCGATGTCCTTCATGTCCTTCCTTCAATAACCACACTTCATGTCCTTCCTTACAGAAGCCACACTTCATGTCCTTCCCATGCTTTTTGTGTTTATGTGCTTATGCTAGGTTGTGTCTTGGAATAAACACTGTTCAAAACAAAAGTATCCACCATATCTACCTCTGCTTCGTGGCTAGTCACCGTTGGCAGGTAGTGACGGTGAATTGCCTTCAGGTTCGTAGACCCGTGGGTTAGCTCTCGTGTTCCTCAACACCTGATATTGCTTCCGCTCGGGCAGTTTGCCTTTGCTCGGGCAGATTACCCGCAAGTCCGCATTTACCCGCAAGCACGATGGTCTCTTGAATACGGCCCCAGGTAGACAGGCAAACAGTTTGGTCCGCTACCCACGTGCGGAGCAATGTATGTCTTTGAACTGTTTTGGTTTTGGTGTGTGCATGTGTCTGTCTGGCACTCCTCTGTCAACTGCTGTTGGAGTCACATGCCACTAGGGGGTTGGGGGGTTTATTTCCCCGTGTCTTTTTCTGTGGTGTAGCAGCAGGTTGTTTTGTAGGTGGGCATTGCAACCGCTTGTTCCAGGTCATTCACATAACCTGTATGAGGTGAGGCTCTATGATGTTTTCCTTGGTCGGCTGGTCGTTGGGACTTGCAAAAATTGTTGTGGTACAGGGAATGACAGAGGCTGTGAATGAGTGTGTTTGCATTAGGTGTTTCATATTGTTTCGTGTATGATTAAGAAATGCCGTGAATATGTGTGTGTTCTGTCATTGCTTTTATGTTCATGCTATTTTATATTTTCTTCGTCCGAAGTGAATAATGTGAAATATTACTGATAAATATGAGTGTCTTGGCAGAAAATGAATTAAACTGAGTTAAAGTTTAAATGGGTTACTGTAACGGCAGGATGGATGGGCGGGATGATAGGTTGGATGTGACTAGCATCTTTTAGGAGGCAACACTGACACTTTGCCATTTTCAGGTATTTTCTCCTTGCTCCTTGTACCTCTTTTGACGGGTCCACTCTGCTGCTTTGTGGCTGTGGGCTGGAGGGAGGTCTGCATGGTGCAGGACTGGCACTGTGTTCTGCTGGCTGTGGGCTGGAGGGAGATCTGCATGGTGCAGGACTGGCACTGTGTTCTGCTGGTTGTGGCTGTGGGCTGGAGGGAGATCTGCATGGTGCAGGACTGGCACTGTGTTCTGCTGGCTGTGGGCTGGAGGGAGATCTGCATGGTGCAGGACTGGCACTGTGTTCTGGTGGCTGTGGGCTGGAGGGAGATCTGTATGGTGCAGGACTGGAACTGTGCTCTGGTTGTGGCTGTGGGCTGGAGGGAGGTCTGTATGATGCAGGACTGGAACTGTGCTCTGTTGGTTGTGGCTGTGGGCTGGAGGGAGGTCTGCATGGTGCAGGACTGGCACTGTGTTCTGCTGGCTGTGGGCTGGAGGGAGATCTGCATGGTGCAGGACTGGCACTGTGTTCTGTTGGTTGTGGGCTGGAGGGAGATCTGCGTGGTGCAGGACTGGAACTGTGTTCTGCTTGCTGTGGGCTGGAGGGAGATCTGCGTGGTGCAGGACTGGCACTGTGTTCTGCTTGCTGTGGGCTGGAGGGAGATCTGCGTGGTGCAGGACTGGTACTGTGTTCTGCGGTGGCGGCGACAACAGCATCGGCGAAAAATGCGACGATGACAACATCTGCTGGAGGGACTTGATCGCATCAGCTGTGGTTGAGGGGTAAGTACTCTCCTACAACTAATTATCTCCCTAATTCCATCCATTCCTGACCTGCTGGTGCATTCTTGGACTGCGGCGGCAGAGAATGTTTGTGACATTTTTATGTTGGGAGTGGTGTTCTCAGACGTGTCAGCTTCTTCTGCCCTCAGGTCCCTCCCAACACTGCAAAAATCGCGCGAGACTGATGGTGGCGATCAAAATGTTTAACGAATAGCTTGTTTTACGGGTGTGCCTCTCTGATGCGTCAGATATTTTGTGCTCAGGTCACGATGGTGATAATGATTATGATGTTGATGCACACACACACACACACACACACACACACACACACACACACACACACACACACACACACGCACACACACACACACACACACACTATATCCATCCGCCTCTACCTCCTCTGCACCACTACCACGTTAAGGCCGATCCTGTCCCACTGTCATTATAATAATAATTATTATTATAATAATTTCTAACTTTTCTATGGCGCGATATCCAGTACTAATGCTCCTCAGCGCCTTACATCATCGAGGCAGATATAAACATAACATAAAACATTACAACAGCTCAATCCAATGCGTTCACAGAATGAATAAAAAAAATGATCCACCAAACAATAAAAATATCAAGTAAATAATGCTTTGACTAAAATGAAATACACACAACTTTTAGACACAGTCATACATGCGCGCGCGCACTCACACTCACACTCGCGCACACACACACACACACACACACACACACACACACACACATACACACACAAATATACACAGACGCAGACGCCCGGACACATTATATATATATATATATATATATATATATACATATATATATATATATATATATATATATATATATATATATATATATATCAACTGCACTAAAACAGGATTACGTGAGTATAAATATCTCTAGCATAAAACCCCGTGTGGCGAACAGACTTTGGACTATCCATCGTGCTGAGTACAGAAATGTTTCACATCACGCAGATTCAGTTCAATTCAATTCAAAATACTTTATTATCTGCTTCAACCAAAAACAGAAAATTTTCTTTAGGCTCACTTAAAATAAAATGCCCGTCAGCAAATAAAAACTGACACACCCTTCGGTTATCGCCATGCACACATCAATTATTATGTAAAAAGAAAAACATGTGGGTAAGATACTATTACATTATGATTCAGAATGTAACAACTGTGTGTGTGTTGCGTGTGTGCCCGTGCGTGTGCATGCATCGTTTTGTGTGTGCGCACGCGCGCGCACGCGTGTGTGTGCCTGCGTGTTGAGCGTGTGTGCGCGCGCACGCGCGCGCGCGTATGTGTACGTTTCAATCATTATAAAAAGGAGAATATTCAGTAAGATAATAATAACATTTAAAAAGACAAATGCTCATCAACAGATAAAACCGAAAAAACGAATGAGCAACTGGCACACCCTTCCTTGATCACAGCATACATATTAACTATCATGTTAAAAGAAAACATTTAGGTAAGAAAACAAAAATTACATTTTAAGATAAAGTGAAACATTTCAATGATATAAAAGGAAAATATTCAGTAAGATATATTATAACATTTAAGAACATGAAATCACAGTGTTGAAGAGTCAACACCGCCACCAAGACTAAAAGATACACTGTGACTCTCAGTCATGCTCATTTCTCTTTTCCTGTTCGTCGCCATAACGCTGGCATCTGGCTTTAGGTTTGATTTTATTTCTTCGCCGAAAACTACTGTCATCAGGCCACAGCCCAACCACTGCTGCCCATCGGAGGAAGCATGCCCCAGGGAATTTCTTTACCCCCAATTCACAACTTTTGCCTCGGTCAGTGAAATTAAACAGCAGTTCGCGAATGTGAACGTCAAGTTTAGTTTCGAGGTGAATTTGGTTGGAAGGGAATGTTAGTTTGTTAGGCCATTAATCAGCTTTCTAGAGTCAAAGCCCCATGGTCACATGCCATGTCAGCAGAAATCTATAAATCCAGCACCCCAGTGCTGCTGCAGAAACTCACTGAATATTTTCACACTTTGAGTATTGTTGATCTCACGAAGGCCGTTGACACTGTCAGTAGTAAGGGCCTGTGGAGGAGGATGTCAAAGGTCGGCTGCCCAGAGAAATTCATTCAAGTGGTGTGTCAGTTTTACAATGGCATGAAGGTTCGGGTTTTTGGCGACGGTGAAGCTTCCGAGTCCTTCCAAGTCACCGATGGTGTCAAGCAGGGCTGTGTCCTTGCACCCACTTTGTTCAGCTTAAGGTTTATCGCAGCACTGTCAGAAACTTTCCAGAAAGTAATGGAGGAGTTGGCCTGAACTACAGAACTGACTGTTTGCTGTATCAAAGGTAAAGGATAGTGTGCTGTGAGACTTTCTCTCCGCTGATGACTGCCTTGAATGCTTGATCATATCCTGAAATGCAAACCAGGATGGACAAGTTCTCAGCTGCATGTGACGTCTGTTGGCTGTCCATCATCACGAAAAGGTCATGCACCAGCCAGCTTTTCATGCATCCTACACAGAACCCAAGATGACAGTGAACGGGCTGAGACTACAAGTGGTAGTTCACATATCTTGGTAGAAGCCTTTCTGAAGCAGTAACTATTGACGCTGAAGGAAAATATGAGTTTTCCGAAACCATCTCTGCCTTTTGCAGACTTCGTGCTGTATGGGAGCATCGAAGGATCAACCTGCAAACAAAGCTAAAAGGCTACCGACCAGCGTTGCTTCCTGTAGAATGCCTATCTATGACATAATCAACAGCTCTAAAACCTCATGGCATGTCTTCCAAATATGAGGATGAAATAACGAAACAAAATACCAAAGATAAAAGTTCTCTCTAGGCTGACTCACTGCACGCACACACACACACACACACACACACACACACACACACCACACACACACACACATGAACTCTTTGAAAGTTCTAGTGCTCGTATCCGCAAGCAATCAACTAAGATTAAATTTTGTTTGTCTCTTTTTTTCTGTTTGATTTTTATTTTCTTTAATTCTGTTTCTGTGACTTTCTTCGCAAAGCGGTCATTTCCTAACTGATTTACCAGCCAGTTCTAAACACCAGTTGAAGACAAACCTAAATGATGTCAAATCATTAACATAAACATATCGCCTCAGGCACATTGCAACATGTATAGATCTGCACAAACCAGTCTACAACAGGCTGACTGAAACTCAAAGAAAAATTCAATTCATCTTGCATGTTCATTCCAGTTTATTCAGTATCCACTTTTGAATATTCATATGCAGTAAACTCGCCGATGGTGTAGTTTGTGTCACTATGTGTGTTCTGTCCAGAATTTGTATTTCTTTTCTGGTAATTGCAAACAAGAAAAACAATGTCGTGCCATCTTCCCAAACATAGCCTATGTTCTGGTGACTGGTAAATGGGATTATGGAATTTTTGGTTCGGGATCGAGCGTCAACGACATTAACCGTTAATGATCCATATCTAAAATTCTTGAGGAAGTTGTTCTGGCTTAGCTGGAAAACCATCTCTGTCTCTGACAATAAACTTCCAAAACAGTCCACCTATAGAAAATTCCACAGTACAGAGACTGCTGTCCTCTGTGATTTAATAGTCTGCTTGCCAGGGCTAATGAAAGACTTGTTTCAGAACTGGTACTTGCTCTGTTTGACCAGAGTACGGCTTTTGATACTCTGTATCGTGCCATCCATTTGGAAAGACTCCAAGTGTCCTTTCAGATTGTTGGTACTGCCTTTGACTGGTTCAGGTCGTACCAGACTGTCAATGGACAGTCTGTCATTGTTAACGGTGTTATGTCTTTCCCCCGCCTACTTGTTTGTGGAGTATCTTAGGGCTTGGTGTTGGGGCCAGTACGTTCGACTCTGTAAATTCAACTTATCTCTGATGTGATTGATTCTTGAGCTTGTGACTACCATAAGTATGCTGTTGTCCAAAGTTCATGTCCCACAGGCGTTTTTACTGCTTTATTTAAAATTGTATTGATCACGTGCTGACTTGAATGAACAGCAACAAATCGAAACAGAGCACAGACAAGACTGAGGTCTTACCAGTGGGCTCAGCATCACACTTTTGCTTAGTGGACAGTGAGTTTGCTAACACTGGGGGTGACAGAGTTCTTTTCAAATCTTTTGCCAAGTACCTCGATGTACATCTAGACCAAACATTGTCCATGCAGTACCATATTAGTTCTATCTGCAATGCAGCTTTTCTCGAAATTTGGAAAATTGCCATCATTCGCTCATATTTTTTCAAAGACTGCCACGGTTAGACTTGTCTCCTCTGCTGTCACCTCGTGTCTGGTTTACTGCACTACGGTAACAGTGGGTCTTCCAGCTGATCAGATCAGTCGTTTGCAGTAAGTTCAGAACAGCGCCGCTAAACTTACAGTGAGGAAATCTAATCACGGGCATGTGACACCTTTGCTCAAGGAGCTTCCAATTAAATTCCGCATTCATTTCAAAATTGCCACGCTCGCGTACCGCTTTTTCGTTGGCACACTCTTGTAGTATTTCTTTCTCACTCACAAGTTATCAGTTTTTCCAGTCACTTCGATCTTAAGCAGAAAGGTTATTTCGGGTGACGAGCACTAATCTGAAAACCTTTGGTCAATGATCATTTTCTTTCAAGGCCTCAACTGTCTGGAACTCACTAACTGCTGATCTGCGAGAGGCCCCTTCCCTATATTCTTTGCAAGTCCCAACTGAAAACGCATGTTTTGTCTAGCATTTGATTAACATTATGGTCTATTTTGCTGTCATAGGAGGGATGTACTACTTTTTTCAGTGTTGCATGTGTGGGTTTAAAGGTGCTGTGCGTGTGGGAGGGGGATGGGAGGGGGTGTCTGTGTCTGTGTGTGTGTGTGTGTGTGTGTGTGTGTGTGTGTGTGTGTGTGTGCGCTGTTCCTGACGCGATGATGGTGACTGTTTCTTTGTGGTTGATTCTTTTCCTTGATGATTGTTGTTTTTCTTTTGTAACATGTAATTTGTGGAACACCGTTTGTGATTTTTTTTTTTTTTTTTTAGTATTGTTTCCTTCTTGTTATATTTGATTTGTGAATTGCCATGAACCTCTCTGTGAGGGAACAGCGCTGTTGAAACGTGTTGCTGCAGCTTTAACATAAAGTCCTAACTGTTTAAGAAAATAGCTTGACATTTCTAACAGCTGTAAACATTAAGATGGACAGAAACCAGATACTTTGGTGTTTTGACTCATGTCTTTGTATGGCATGGGCTGGGGAATCTGCAGTTGTTCTGATATTGAATTGCCCAACAGATTTGGTGCAGTTGTAAGGTGGAGGGTCCATCGTGACCTGGTCTGAGATTAATGGTGATCCTGAAGGTAACTTTTAACAATGAATGAACTAAAAATATTCTTGCCGCTCACCCACCCTCACTGACTGATGAAGAAGAAGTGAGAACTGGGACCTGAAAAGGGTAGCGAACACACACACACACACACACACACACACACATGCACGCGCGCATACACGCTTACAAATGTTTCTACCTTTCCTTATTTTCACAATGACCATTACATTATATCGATAAACAAGAGGCAAAGCCTTCATGACTCACGTGTGATACGTACTGAACAGCAGCAAAACCAATTCTTAAGTTCATATCCTGGCTGATGTCCATTCTCTGAAACAGATGAACGACAATATGATCAGGAACAGGATGAAGCTAAGTAAAGACATGTCTCTAAAAGTGAATTTACCATAAAACCTTTTCATAATAAATCATAAGGAGAGCTGTATATGGGCCGAGAGTCACAGGATCAACCCCTGTCCGAGCCTTGGACCAGACCACCCTCCTGACAGACAAGAAAGACATCCTTGCCCGCTGAGCACAGCACTTCAACACCCTCCTCAACAGGGACTCGTCCGTATCTGACGAGGTAATTGCAGCCCTCCCACAGCTACCAGTCATTGACTCACTAGCTGCCCCTCCCACCAAGGCCGAGACCCAGAAGGCCCTGAAGCTGACAACGTTAGGAAAAGCACCAGGAGTGGATGGAATCCAAGCTGACATCTAGATACAAGTATGGAGGCGAGGTGCTGACAAACTGACTGCCCTGTTCCAGTCTGTCTGGGAGAGAGGGGAGGTCCCCCAGGATTTCAAGGATGCTTCAACTGTCCACATTTACAAACGGAAAGAAAACAAAACATCCTGCGATAACCACCGTGGAATCTCTCTCCTCTGCATCGCCGGCAAGATCTTATCATACTGAACAGACTGGTTGACCATGTCTCCAACACTAATCTGTTTTACAAATGTACTCAAATCTATTTTACCATAAACAAAACCACACCAGAATTTCGACCAGGACTTGACCATTTCTTTGCTGGGGCATGAAATTTTATGTGTTCATGAAAAATCACCAATAAGATCAAATCTATTGTCCACAAATGTTTAACAGAGAGAGAGAGAGAAAGACAGAGGAAGTGTGGGGGGGTGAGGGGGGAACCATTCGCGTGTGTGTGCGCGCGCATCCATGCATGCATGCGCGCGCGCGCGCGCGCGTGTGTGTGTGTGTGTATCTTACAAGGCACAATTACATACCATTGATTATTTGCTGAAAGCAGCAACCTGAAAGCAACCAGAGAAAAGATCGAATAGGAAGATTGTCACCCCACTTATTTTGTTTTTAAATATTCACGGCTTCCTTCAAAGCCAAGACACACACACACACACACACACACACACACACACACACAACTTCCCTCCTCCTTCTCCACCCCATCACCGCCACCACACACACTGTCTATATAAAGCCAATCCTGTCCCACTGTCATTATTCACATCGCTCAGATACACTGTGACGGTCAGCCATGTTCCGTTCTCTGCTTCTGCTTGTCTCCGTCACTCTGGTGTCCATATCTGGCTTTGATTTTCATTTTTACCGAAAAGATATATCAGACTACAAGCCAGCCACTACTTCCCCGCCAACCACTACCTCCCCGCCAACCACTACTCTCCCGCCTGAGGAAGAATGCCCCAACGGACTACTCGTCTTCAAATTCACAACGTCTGCGAACGTCAGTGAAGTCAAACAGCACTTTGCGAACGTGAACGTCATCTACGGTTTCAAGGTGAGTTTGGTGGGAAGGGAGTGTTAGGGTGGATGTGTGTAGGGTGGGATTGGGAGTGTGGGAGTGAGGGTGTGGTGTGCTGGGATGAAGTCAAGACAGCCATCAATCAGCTTTCCAGAGACAAAGCTCAAGGGACAGATGCCATGTCAGCAGAAATCTATAAATCTGGCGGCCCAGTGCTGCAGTGAAAACTCACGGTATGTTTTCACCCTTAAAGTATTGTTGATCTCATGAAGGCCTTTGACACTGTAAACAATAGGGGCCTGTGGAGGACGATGCCAAAGTTCAGTTGCTCAGAGAAATTCATTCAAAAGGTTCAAGTTTTGGGCGACAGTGAAGCTTCTGAGTCTTTCCCAATCACCAATGGTGTCAATCAAGATTGTGTCCTTGCGCCAACCTTGTTCAGCACAAGGTTTATCGCACGGCTGTCAGAAACTTTCCAGTAAGCTGATGGAGGGTTTGGCCACAAGTTCTGAACTGACTGCACGCTGTGGTAATGTAAAGGAGAGTGTACCATGAGACTTTCTCTCTGCTGATGACTGCCTTGAGTGCTGGATCAGAGCCTGAAATACAAGCCAGCATGAATACGTTCTCAGCCGTATGTGACAACTTTGGGATCACCATCATCACGAAAATGTCATGCATCAGCCAGCTCCTCATGCAGCCTGCACAGAACCCAAGATGTTAGTGAACGGGCAGAGATTACAAGTGGTAGACCAGTTCACATGCCTTGACAGCATCCTTTCTGGAGCAGTAACTTTTGATGCTGAAGGTCTTCCTGATGTGTCTTGCCATCAACACCACCACCTGCAAACCGTTACACAGCAACCCACAATATGGCGCAGTCTCTTCCACAAAGGTTACCAGATTTCAAAGGCAAGGAGAACTGATGAGGCACAGAGTGGGAGATAACTTCATAAGTCTAGAACAGTCATCTTCGGACACATCGTGTCCAGTCACCCATCCAATACATATGTTCTGGTCATTGTTTGCGATGATGGACGAACAACATAATGTGTGTGTGTGTGTGTGTGTGTGTGTGTGTGTGTGTGTGTGTGTGTGTGTTTGAGGACTGATCCATATGTGCTTCTATACCTTTGCTAAACCATATTATCAACTGCACAGCAGGATAGAATGCTCAAGAATTCAATATTTGCTTTAATATCTATTTTTGTCTCTGAATGAAAACAATTCAATTAGCATTTTTCACAAGGATTTCACACAAACCATGCACATAACAAACATTTCATCTACCAAAACACTCCCCTGGTATCGGTTCTTAGTGCATTATCGGGATGCCTTGTTCTTTGTGTGTTTGCAGGGACATGGCACCAAGATGTACATATTTGGTATGTATCCTTATTTTTCTTCTTGTTATTGTTGTTGATGCTGATGTTGGTTGTGGTGATGGAGATTTTTGTTGTGTGTCATCTTCTTCTTCTGAAGAGATTGACTTGTTTTACATTGCACGAAAATATGTCATATGAAACTACTCCCATAACTGTGCGACTGCCTTACCTGAGCGATGAGTGAATAAATTAGCAAGATCTACACACACTGAGTTGTGTCAATTCCTTCATAAATACTATACTATAAAACTAATTCATGGTGGCAGCGGTGGGATCGTTCAACACTTCTAAACGCAAGTAAACCTATAAACACTCGAAGAAGACGAAAAAGACATCAAATCGCCATTATTTTCCAGCGCGCAAAACAAGACGGGCTGCGTGACATCAAATCTCGACGCGACATAACGACAACGCAAAACAGCGCCGCTGTCTCCTGCCGTCAAGGATTTATTCTATCATGTCAAATCTTCTTGGTACTGCAAAAAAGGACTCCTCTTCCTTCTGCCTGCACTTTATCTGAACTCCCCAGTGTCTTCTCCTCTTTCTTTTTCGACAAAGTCCAAAATATTCGTTCCAGCTTAGACCAGATGCCTTTCCAACCTGCTTATCCTGATCCTCAATTCAACGGCACTCCTCTCCATTCCTTCAATCCATTGACTGAAACAGAAGTGAATTAAATCTTGAAAGAAATGACAGTAAAATCCTGTGAACTTGATCCTATACCAGCCTCTGTCTTTTCCCAGTGTGTCTCACAGCTTCTCCCCACAATCATCAATATTGTCAACTCATCCCTTCTCACTAGAATGTTTCAAAACTGCAATCGTCCGGCCTCTTCTGAAGAAACCCAACCTTGATGCAAACATTTTGAAAAATTATCGACCAGTTTCTAACCTTCCTTTTCTGTCCAAACTCCTTGAAAAATCTGTCCTGTAGCAGCTCAGCAACCATCTTTGTTTCAACAATCTCCTTCACCCTTATCAGTCTGCATATCGTGCCGACCACAGCACCAAAACCACTCTCCTCCGCATCCTGAACAATCTACTGCTAGCGTCTGACTCAGGAAAAAAAATTCCCTTCTCACTCTTCTCGACTTGTCAGCCGCCTTTGACACGATAGACCATTCAATCCTTCTTTCCCGTCTTCATTTTTACATTTGGCATCAACGGCACTGTTCTCAACTGGTTCAAATCTTATCTCACTAATAATAACAATAATATTTTATTTTATATAGCGCTATAATACAAGCATAAGCAAGCTCTAAGCGCTTTACAATCCAATGCCTAAAGTGAAACAAGAAAGCATATAAAAAGTAGCAGAAACATAAAACAGAAATATAAAAACACAACGCATAAAACTCACAAAGTAACATACTATCAATACTACAACTGTTACACTCCAACACTCACACTAACACACACACACACAGACACACACATGATTAAACGGCTGAGATGACAGCAATTTTCACGGAAAATACTTACATGTAAAAGGAACATAATTGTAATCTGCATGCCACAGATTTTTGTAAAAATTGTAGAATAAAATTTTGGGAATTAAAGGTAGAAGGGGTAAAAATCGGGTCATTCTTTGGCATCTTGAGGATGACATCTTTGACCCGTTCCTTGGTAACTGTCTGGAATGTAGTGAACTGTGTTCCATGAAAAGTATCAGATTCGCCAAAATCAGTAGGAGATAAGTTTTAAGATTTGCTTTAAAGGTAGATAGATGAGTTGTTTGTCTGAGAGCAATAGGCAGAGAGTTGTTGGGCCTAAGACGGAAAATGACCTCCTTCCACAGGAGTTAAGGAAGTATCAGGGAATAGTTAGCTGGGAGGAATCAAGAGATCTTAATGTTTTGTTTGGCAAGTATGGGTTAATAAGCTCAGAAAGATATGAGGGTGTGGTATCACAATTCAGGCGCTGAAAGCATAGGCTGGCAACTTTATATTCAATTCTGACTTGAACAGGCAACCAATGAAGTGTCCGTAGGAGAGCAGTAGTGCTCTCTCCTCGACTTTTTAAGGACGAGTCGGCTGCACTATTCTGTATTTTCTGGAGCTTGTAGAGTTTATCATTGGGAAGGCCAGCTAAGAGAGAATTACAATAATCCAGGCGGGATAGGCAGAAACCGAAAGAAGAATCCAAGCATTCGAAACCAAGTGCTTGAGGAGACTACTACACATCTCCTACAAGGAGCACAAGACCAATGACTATGTGCGGAACCTGGTCAGCAACCTTGTTGGGCCCCAAGAACCACTGCTGGCGACTGTCAAACGAAGGAAGATGGCATGGTTTGGTCACGTCATACGACATAACACCCTCTCCAAAACCATCCTGCAAGGGACTGTAGAGGGAAGGTGCACACGGGGGCGGCAGAGAAAGAGCTGGTCCGACAGTTTCAGTTTCAGTAGCTCAAGGAGGCATCACTGTGTTTGGACAAATCCATATACGCTACACGTAACCCAACGCGCAACCCAACGCGCTTATACGTAACCCAACGCGCTTAGTCAGGCCTTGAGAAAAAAAATAGATAGATAGATAGATAGATAGATAGATAGATAAGCGTACATACATAAATAAATAAATAATAATTATGATATAAAAAAGATAGTAGTAATGAAAATAATGATAAAATAATAATAATAATAATTAATAAATAATTAAATAAATAAGACAACAATGATGATAAATAAGCAAATAAATATAAAACATGAAGACACACATTCACACATGCACCCACACATGCATAACAGGTATGCCCCAAAAAACGCAGTTTCACAGATATGAAAGCACAGTCAAATACATATAAACGTACATGAGCTCCAACACACACACACACACACACACACACACACCACAAATTTCCCTGCACCTCCTCTACCCCCTCCTCCACACACTCATTTCTAGTCTATGTATCGCAGCTTCCACGGCGCACACACACACACACACAAACACGCACACGCACACACACACACACACACACACAGATGAACGCTTACTTGTACAAGCACACACACACACGCCCATATCTCCCACCCCCAACCCTACACACATATATACAAAGATATATATATAATATATACGTTCCAATATCCTGTTGCTCCCATAGTGTAGGCATGCATACACTCACATACCTCATCCTCTACCTCACCTCCTCTCTGTACCCCCACCTCCCCCTCACACACACACACACACACACACACACACACACACACACACACACACACACGCACAGAACTCTCCTGACACTTGTGTACACTTACACTCTCACGCATGCACAAACGCACTCAAAAACACAAACCCACACATACACACAAACCCACACATACACACACGCACAGAGGCTGCCACTGATTGGCTGCAAGAGGGATGGGAAAAGATCTCTGATGCCAAAAACGTGGCGTCTAGTGTGTTGCTCAGTCTATTGTATTTGGAAAAGCCCACAGAGACTCTGTTCCGTTTTGAAGAAATTTGCGCAATGTTGGTTTGGAAATGATGCCGATATTTGTTTGATTTGCAAAGCATCGTGCTCTACCTTTCATGTTAGACTTACGGCCGCTCCCTCTCTCTGCTTTTATTTCTTTGAGGCGATCGATGGTGTGATGGCCTTGTACCTGTTCTTTTTGATATTCTTTGACTTTTATGAGGATTTCCGATTTTCCTAGATGTAGGCCGCTCGTTGGTGTTGCGTTACCAGCAAGTCTGTCAGCTCGCTCATTTCCCTTAACTCCTGCATGTCCCGGGCAGTATGACCATGTGATTTTTTTTTTTATCTGAAAGTTGCGCATTGCCTTATGCCACTCTGGGCTTCCCATTCCGTTTTCAATTTTCTGTATGAGGTTCATTGAGTCTGTTAGAATCATGGCATGTTGGTTTCCGGGCGTATGGATGGACGATAGCCACTGGAGGGCATATATCACAGCTTCACCTTCCATCGTTAGGCTGGAGGTTGTGACTTTGTAGGCAGCATTCTCTTCCCTGTTTTTCCATTTTGTTTCGCAGTGAATCCCCAACCGGATTGGGCCTTGGTGACTGAGCCATCTGTGTATATGATGATGTCCTCTTCTTTACTGTTTTCTTCTATGAGAAGCTTCACTTCCGCAACAACGTCAAGGAATGGACCAAAATGACGATGCCAGATCTCCTCACGACAGCTGCCAACAGAACGGCGTGGCGAGCTATGACATCTTCCTCATGTCCCCCCAACGACCCCAGCGGTCCAGGGAATGAGTGAGTGAGTGAGTGAGGCGGGATAAAATGAAGGCAACAGCAAGTTTGTTGGCGGCATCAACAGACACGAAGGGGCGGATTTTACTAATCTTACCAAGCTGAAAGTAAAGAACTTTACACAGGTGGTTCACATGAGTTTCCATCGTGAGGGATGAATAGAGGTAAAAACCAAGATTGCGGACAGAACTGGAAAAAGAAATTTTCTGTGTCAGAACAAATGATAGACATATTTATCTGCTTGAGCTTATTTTTATTACCAGTCAACACGAGTTCTGTTTTGTCGTCATTCATTTTTAGTTTGTTTTGTTTCATCCACTTTGCTACATTTTCTATACCAGTTTTAAATTTAGAAGCTAAACATGAAATTTCAGAGGGAATAGTAGAATCATGCAGTTGAGAATCATCAGCAAAACAGATTATAGTGAGGTACAGACTGTTGAATGATCAAACTTTGACGTTGTGTGTACATTGTAAAGAGTGCAGGTCCCAGGACGGAACTTTGTGGAACCCCATATCTGAGCACAGACGGAACAGACTGGTTTCCATTTACAAGGACAGAGTGTGTGTGACCTGATAAGCAGGAATGAAACCATTTCAGAACAGTACCATTGAGTCCGAACACAGCACACAACCTTCTGACCATAATTCCATGGTCTATCGTGTCAAATGCTGCAGAAAGGTCCAGCAGTGACAGAATGGATACCTTGCCTGCATCAGATGTTAGCAACAGGTCATTGGCCACACGTAATAAGGCCGTTTCCGTTCTGTGTCCCTTTCTGTACGCTGACTGAAATGGTTCCAGGAGACGGTGCATCTCAAGGTGTTTCATAAGCTAGCCAAGCACAATACGTTCTAAAACTTCAGACAGAAATGGGAGGTTTGATACTGGTCTATAGTTTTTCCGGTTTTCGGGATCAAGACTAGCTTTCTTCAAAAGGGAACACACCAAGGCATTTTGAAGGACTGTGGGACAACACCTGAAGTCAAGGATATATTCATGATATTGGTTATAATAGGTAGTAATTCTTCTAAACATTGGTAAAATATATAATGTGGGATAGGATCGAGACTGCATGATTTCTTTGGCATCTTGAGGATGACATCTTTGACCCGTTCCTTGGTAACTGTCTGGAATGTAGTGAACTGTGTTCCATTAAAAGTATCAGATTCGCCAAAATCAGTAGGAGAAACGAAGCTACTTCTAATCATCTCTATTTTAGTAGTGAAATAATCAATAAATTTATCAGCTAGATTTTCAGAAGGCATATTGCCAGGCAGAACAGTTCAGATATCCTTCCCCATCATCCGACTGGCCAAGCAAAACAGAACTCTGGAAGAATCAGCATCAGTAATTCTGTCGCACACGTATTTCTTTTTCGCACCACATGCGAAAAATGTGATCAGGTCACTGGTATACAGACTGGTGGCAAATACGTTTGAAACATCAGCTTTTAAAAGATTAACATTTAAAGATCTGTAATTGCGTGAGTAAACATTTTTCTTTATCTTTACAGGCTTTATGAGCTTAAGATTAAATGACATCACAGAGTGGTCAGAGATGAGTTTGTCAACAAGAAGATCTGTCACACTGTTCTCACTGTTTGTTATGACCCAGTCTAATGTATGACCGTGACGGTTTACGCATACCCAGATTCAAACACTCCACTGTTGGATGCCGTTCTGTCTCTGGACCTTGCATTTGGAATGAACTTTCTCTTTCGCTTCATCAGGTCTCCACACTCAGCTGTTTCAAGTCTGGCCTTAAAACCCACCTCTTCACAAGATAACCTCTCTCCCCTGCCTCTTCCTTGTCTTCAGTTTCTTCAGTTTTAGAGTTATGCATGCATGTAAATGACTGGTGTGAAAGCGCTTAGATTTGTCTCTGCACAAGATTCAGTGCTATATAAATACTATCATTATTATTATTATTATTAATCCACACAGTACCAGAGAGACTCGGGGACACAACAAACAGATGTAAATTGCCAAGACGTGACACAGCGCAGACGGACAGAGAAGTACCAACCATACAAACATTGATGAAAACCCATAACTTAGCTGAATCATCACACCATTTGCATTCCTTGCCACCCCCTTTTGTGAAACAGGCCTACTTGTGTCTCTCCACCATCAAGCTATATTCTACGGACATTTGATATATATATATATATATTACTGGCTATAAATATCTCTTTTGCAGCCACACACATACAAAATCATGGCTGCTGCATGCATACCTCAAATGAATTGGGCAACTGACAATCATGAGGAAGCTTTACAATTGACCCAAAGCAATATCTCTGTGTACTGCGAAAACGAAGAGATCACAGATGATGGCAAAAAAGCGCTCAAGATCTTGTGTGGCATAGGTGACGAAGGCACCAGACAAGTGCCCGGCTTATCAGAGGAGGACAAAACGCAAAACAGCCAAGCTGTGGGAGTTCTTCTAATCCCAACTCAAGCCCAAGATCAACTTCAGAGTCCACCACTTACATCTGATGGAAAGTCGGCAACGCGAGGATGAAGCTGTGGATGATTTCATTTTGCGGGTGAGCACTCTGGTGATGAAATGCGAGTTTGACCAAACAGATATGGAAGAGAGGCTAATAGAACTTATCATAGCATACAGTCCGCCCAGATCCAGCCAAAATCCAAGGCATCCAGAGCATGCCAATCCCTGAGAATAAAGACCTACTGTCGATGCTCACCCCAAACTTCAGCAAGGAGTTGCAACCGCTGAGGGAACTGTTGAAAAAAGCCGTCTCATTCGTCATGTCAGCAAACCTCATCTGCTGCTTCAACAACCTCAAGAAGCTGGTGTCATCAATCACATGCCTCAAGTTCTTTGACCCAAAGAAACCAACCATGCTGGAGGTCGACAGTTCTATGAAAGGCCTGGGCGCAGCCATCCTTCAGGATGGATACCCAGTTGCCTTCGCATCCAAGTCACTTGACTCCACAAAGAGCAACTACCCAAACATAGACAGTGAGATGCTCGTTGTGGTCTTTGGGATTACACGGTTACACATACCTCTACGGGAGGCTGTTCAAGGTGATGATCACGGATCACAAACCGTTCGAGATGATCGTGCAGAAGCCGCTTTTCAAAGCCCCACTGTGTCTCCAGCTCATGCTACAAATGATACAGGGGTATGACTACGAAATCGAGTACCACAGCAGTGAATCCATGACCCTCGTCGCAGACATGCTGTCCAGACTTCCTTCCCACATGGACAAGACATCCATTGACCCCGACCTCCATGTGGACGGCCTAGACCTCTCTGAGGACGAGATTGGTTTCAGTCAGTACACCTTCATCAGTTTCACACCCAAGAAGCAGTACCAGCTGCTTATGATATATAAAAAAAAAAAAGATAGTAGTAATGAAAATAATGATAAAATAATAATAATAAATAAATAATTAAATAAATAAGACAACAATGATGATAAATAAGCAAATAAATATAAAACATTCACACATACACCCACACATGCATAACAGACATGCCCCAAAAACGCAGTTTCACAGATATGAAAGCACAGTCAAATACATATAAACGTACATGAGCTCCAACACACACACACACACACACACACCACAAATTTCCCTGCACCTCCTCTACCCCCTCCTCCACACACTCATTTCTAGTCTATGTATCGCAGCTTCCACGGCACACACACACACACACTCACACACACAGATGAACGCTTACTTGTACAAGCACACACACACAAACACGCCCATATCTCCCACCCCCAACCCCACACACATATATACAAAGATATATATAATATATACGTTCCAATATCCTGTTGTTCCCACAGTGTAGGCATGCATACACTCACATACCTCATCCTCTACCTCGTCTATTGTATTTGGAAAAGCCCACAGTGACTCTGTTCCGTTTTGAAGAAATTTGCGCAATGTTGGTTTGGAAATGATGCCGATATTTGTTTGATTTGCAAAGCATCGTGCTCTACCTTTCATGTTAGACTTACGGCCGCTCCCTCTCTCTGCTTTTATTTCTTTGAGGCGATCGATGGTGTGATGGCCTTGTACCTGTTCTTTTTGATATTCTTTCACTTTTCTGAGGATTTCCGATTTTCCTAGATGTAGGCCGCTCGTTGGTGTTGCGTTACCAGCAAGTCTGTCAGCTCGCTCATTTCCCTTAACTCCTGCATGTCCCGGGCAGTATGACCATGTGAGCTTTTTTATCTGAAAGTTGCGCATTGCCTTATGCCACTCTGGGCTTCCCATTCCGTTTTCAATTTTCTGTGTGAGGTTCATTGAGTCTGTTAGAATCATGGCATGTTGGTTTCCGGGCGTATGGATGGACGATAGCCACTGGAGGGCATGTGTCACAGCTTCAACTTCCATCGTTAGGCTGGAGGTTGTGACTTTGTAGGCAGCATTCTCTTCCCTAACTGTTTTTCCATTTTCTTTCACAGTGAATCCCCAACGGGATTGGTCTTTGGTGACTGAGCCATCTGTGTATATGATGATGTCCTCTTCTTTACTGTTTTCTTCTATGAGTAGCTTCACTTCCGCATCAGTTTTGCCCTCTGGCCATTCCTGACAATGTCTTCCTAGAGTGGGTGTGTTGAATAGATGGTTGAGGTTTTTGGGGTTTTTCTCCCATTCTTTTGTTTCTTTCAGGTCTTGTAGTCGGCATACTAGCTGGATTGTGTCTTCTGCTTGCCCCATCCATGATCTTCCTCGTCCTAGACGGCTGCCGTTTGGTTGTTTGACTGCGTCATGCAGTGGGTTTTGAGGGTTTTCTAATTCTTTGAAGTAGGTCTTGACCTGTTCTAACTTGTTTCTGGCCTGCACTGAAGGAAGGTCAAGCAGGTATCGCATGGTTTCTGTGGGCGTGTCTTTTGTTGTTCCAAGGATCAGCCTCATAGCTTCATTTTGAACTCTTTCTAATTTTAAGAGGTTGCTTTGAGACGGTGTTGTTCGCCCAAGTCCGTAGTCGATCACACTGAGGACGAGTGATTGGTATAGCAGGAAGAGGTGGCGTTGTTCAATACCTTTGGTTGCCATTGCCTTTAAGACTGAAAGGCTGGACAACATCAAAGCGCCCCGACAGACGTCAGACCATATTAGTCGTTCAGAGACGAGCTCGCAGTGGAGGATGGAATCATCTTCAAAGAACAGGAAGTTATCATACCCGAGGCTCTCCAGCAGGACGTGCTGAGACAACTACATCAGTCTCAAGGCCTCGGCAAGACGTGGATCCTGGCCAAAGAATGTGCCAAACATCTCCAGAGACATCGAGCAAGCAGTCAGGTCATGTGCATGTGTCTAACAGTGTGTATGATGTCTGTGTAGGTAGGAGAATGGTAATTTGTCTCTTCTTTTTTTTCTTCTTTTTTTTTTAAAATTCTTTTCTTTCTTTTTTCCTTGTTGTTTTTGTCTGAGGGGAGGTTTCCGTGTTATGACGTTATTTATTCATGTACATATTTATCTGTTTACCTATTAAGGTTTCATTACATGAACTTTTATTCTGTTCTATTCTGCTTTATTCTATTCTATTCACACACACACACAACACACACAGTGGTGGAGAACGACAACAGCCAGGCCGTGATGGATCTCAGCCTGCCTCCTGATGCCGTCCTCATCGTGCCTCCCATACCCGTGATGCCGGGACCTCATTACTTCGCCCGTCTTGGCATCGACACTGGTCCCGTGAACCCCTTACCCAACATCACCGGTCTGCCTGTCACTTATGTGGAGCGAACCTGGGACCCACAAGGTGAGACAGCACTGACTTTGATCCCACACTTGCAAGATCTTTTTCCCCGGTCCACTTTACCTTGAGTGGTGGACAGGACCTAGTCATTAGTCAATAAACCGAGGTCCCATGTGCAGCATTCACACAGCGCACGTCAATAGAAACCATGGCAACAAGAGATTTGCCACTCGCAATATTTTTGCCATTAACGTCACTGTTTTAGACGTGTTGAGTGTGCATGTGCATGACTTGCACCAGGTTGAATGACACAGGAAACGAATGATGAGCACCTAAGGACAGCTGTCAGTCAGTTATACCCATGCAGGCATCCTGTTTGTACAAATGACTGTCTTTCTGAAGTGCTTAGTTTGTTCTCTGAATAAGAATTGGCCATGTGTAAGTAGCAATGTTGATTGTACCCCTGTTTCTGTGATCCAGGAACTATTTTCAATGATTGGAATCAATTATCTGTGATTGAGGAGCTGTGTCACCTAATTCTTAAATATAGCCCTGTCTCTGTGATCCCAGAGGTATTTTGACTCATTTCAAACATATCCATGTTTATGTGATCCAGGAGCTATTCTAACCAATTTTGAACATATCCTTTCTGTTCTGTTTTATTTTTATTTTATTCCATTCTCTTCCATCAATTCATATATCCATCCATTCGTTCATCTATGTATCACTGTGTCCGCCAAGACCTGAACGAGGATCAGTACGCGGCGCAGTTGCAATCCCTGATTGAGCAGGTGATCGCCAGGATAGGTAAAACCAGGCGGCCTTTCTTCGTGCCTATTGCCACCTATCCCTTCCGGGTAAGTCAGCAGACATACATTTTTATGTTGCAGATGTGTTTATGTATGCATGTATCTACGCATGTATGTCGTTCTTTTGCTCAACGTCTGTCCACAAATGTTTTGAAAGAACATCCACCACCTCTCCAAACCTACCCAGCATGACCTAAACACTCCTTTTCCTTTCCCTCTATCCTTACATAAAAGGAGATGGGAAATTCAGAAAACATAGATAAAATAACGACAATCTAAGTAATCAGCTGGTAAAATTTCAACAGAAATAAATAAACAAGAACAACAAAGGTTTGGAGGAGTAACCTCCCTGCTCTGGAACCGTCATAACTGAAAAGAAAATGGGGAAGGACATGCATTTTCACGTGCACACAACAGCTTTCCCTGTTTGAACAGGAAGCCAGTTCCACGGCGTGGCATGGATGGAATCTTAATCAGTGCAAATGTGTCTAATGAGAAGAAGCCAATGCTCACCCACCACCTAAATATACACTATGTATAAGGAACAACAACATTCAAAGTAGGATACCTATTTGTTACCCTGAGCATGATTATGTTACACTATACAGAAGCAAAACCGTTTTTAGAGACTGTAATAAACTAGTGATAGATACCCGCTTGGACCCCTGGCATAACATACTTGAGGAAAATATTGTCATACGTTTGAACTCCGAAACGGCCATCATTAAAACACAAATTCAAAAAAGTTATTCACTATCAATCATATTAATGAAACTGAAACATCATCTATAAACACTGGCATGAAAACTAATTACAAACAAAAAGAAGGAAGGGAAGGGCTAGAAAGGAAATTGCTCTGGAACGTCAGCTGCAGTCAGTATAATAAATCTAAAAGAAAATGTTATAAACACTACATGATTTGCGAGTGGCAGTGGACTTACCTCAACAGCTTCTGAAAAACACCAAGACTGAGGACCAGTCAGTTGCTATAACTTAGCCCCCTTGTCCAAGGGACGCATGGACACTAGTCAGCAGATATTTGACCACAGTGGTGCAACACGAGATGTTGCCGAAATACAGCAACGAACCCGTTACCTGAGGTTCTGAGCCCATGAACCTCTCCTCTCTCAGTGTTAGGATGTGAGTGATCTGTTGCTGTTTGTGGGTGTACGAAGAAATCTCCATACAGCTTCACTCACACGCCAAGTATGCTCACTGTCCAGTCAAAATATTTGCTGTGTACACATCACACGTGTGATGCACAGCAAAGTTAAAGAAGAGAAAAGAAAAATGTTGTAGCTGACAACGAGTTGACCCCTTCTCTACTACCAGTACCGGGTTTCGGCTGTTACTTGACAGAGGCTTGTCGGGTGCGACAGTTAGACTTCTGACGCAGTGTTCCCAAGATATCAAGGTTCGATGCCCCTATTCAGCATAGCATTGTGTCCTTGAATTGGCACTGTACCCCGATTTTCCTCACGCCACCCAGGTGTGAATGGGTACCTGCATTCAGTGGGGGAATCTAAGACGGTGAAGGGAGAGAATTAGGACCCGCCTTCCTGTGCCGTGCTCCACACACGATGGATCATGAATTCAATGCCCCGATGGCCGTAAAAGGTTATGGGAGTTTAACTTGACATGCGTGTGTGTGTGTTCATTTCCCCAGGCCATTTTGCGTCATTCGATTTTCAGTCAAATTCAACTACTCGTTATGCCTGTTCTTTAATTGCCTTTCGCTTTTTGACTCACTTGTGTAAACAAAGTGAGTATGTTTTAACCCGGTGTTCGGTTGTCTGTGTGTGTGTGTGTGTGTGTGTCTGTGTGTCCGTGGTAAACTTTAACATTGACATTTTCTCTTTGCAAATACTTTGTCAGTTGACACCAAATTTGGCATAAAAATAGGAAAAATTCAGTTCTTTCCAGTCATCTTGTTTAAAACAATATTGCACCTCTGGGATGGGCACAAAAAAATTAAAAAAAGAAGCCTAATTATATGCAAACTGCATTTACTGTTATAATTATATTTTTTGTATTCTCTAAACTTGGCATTTTGACCTCTTATTCTGACACAACAACAAGAGGAGTCATTATTATCATTTTTTGTTCAAACAGGAACATCTTTTGCTAAACATGGAATTTTTATTTATTTTGCAAATGTTTTGGTGCAGACAGTAAAAAAAGGGAAATTACTCTGTAATTAATGCTAGGGGACTTAATTTGCTTTAAACTGATCTTTCTCATCTTAAACATTACATTTTGAAATTATACTCAATACATAAAAAGCTTGGAATTTTTTTTTTTTTTTTTTTTTTTTTTTTAAGTGTATCACAAGTGAGTCTTGAAGGCCTTGCCTCTCTTGTTTCATTTTATTTTTCTTGTTTTTCACTTTTGTTTTCATTGACTCCGTTGATGTTAATGTCTTCCGTTCATTTGTTAATTTCCGTGTGTGTGTGTGTGTGTGTGTGTGTGTGTGTGTGTGTGTTTACCTTATCTCCTTTAAAAATATAGATAAATAAATAGAGCATACATACACGCATGTAACTGTAAAATAGGCTCGTACAAATGTTCTTGTTGTGCCAGCACATGTGTATGTGTCTACCACTCTCAACAACAGCAAAACAATACAAGAAGAAGAAGAAGTAACAGCGGTAAGAAGTGTGTGTAACTAATAAAGATGGCTGATATCATGACTGTGGTGACTGTGATCATCTGCATGATGAAGACGTCGACGATGTTTGTGATGACTGACGATAATGACGACGCCAGAAACAATGACGACATACATTCCACAATGGGGGAGCACTCAACCCAGCAAGGACAGCAGTCCGAAGTTCACACAGAAATCAGTTTTGACCAAAAAGAATTCACTGCACTAAATACACTACACCACACTACACTACACTGCACCACACTATACGACACCACACTACACGATACCACACTACACTATGCTCAGCTACACTACACTACACTACACTACACTAAGATATTTCGTCTTTTCTTCCACAGTTGATGTTCTTCTGGGCTGTGGATGACTGTGTGACGTCCGACGACCTGTACTTTTTGTCTGACAGTCTCGGGGGACCATCTAGCCTCAAGAGCACCTCTATGAAGCTGTACCTGATCTGCTCAAATGCAGAGCAAATCTGAATAAAAACAAATTCAAAAAGGCAAAGTCAGGGGGAAAGATCTGTCAGACGAAAAGGACGAAGGAGCACCTAAGCTAAAAATAAACATCAACAACAAACAATTGAAATAAAAACAAAACAAAACAAAAAACGTGCATTGAAGTTTTCTCATACATAATATAACAAACATTCTTTTTCAAACAAAAGTTCAGTGTGACATACACATAGCATACACATACATATATCCATACATACACACACACACACATACATACATACATATATACACATATATGCATATAAACACACATACATAATTATACATACATATGCACATACATCCACAAAAACATTTAATCTACACACATATACATGCACATATCAATACACAAATCCACTATTATGTACAATGTTAATCCTTTTTACCTTAGATTATTGGCTTGGGTTTTGTTTTTGTTTTGTTGTTGTTGTTTACTCTTTTTATGTGGGCGGTTACTTTGTTTTTTTTTTCTTTTTTTTTCTTTTTTTTTTTTTTTTTTTTTTTTTTTTTTTTTACAGTAGTATGATTTGTTTTTAATTTTCTCCAGTTTCAGATGACAGAATCGATTTCCATTTGATCTAAAGCCACTCTTTGTTAAGAACAAGGAAGAATGAAATAAACAATCTTGGCATGTTTACTTGTCATGTTCTGTTGTTTCAAATCTGCATTACTGTAATGTACTTAAGTGAAACGTCTCTTTTGCACCACTGAAGCACAAACGCTAAACAGCACTCACTGTCATTTAGTCCAGAAAGAAATGTTTAGTATAGTTAGGAAATAAACAAAGAACGAGTTCGAAGGTTTGACTCTTCCAAATTCTTAGGAAGTTATCAAAAGTAGGTCTCAAACTTCAGCCAGACATATCCTGATCAAATGGACGCAATCAAGTTTTGTTTGATATTAAGTTTTACTTTTGTTTCTATTTTTAACTCCCCTTTTCAGCTCTTTTGCACAATAGAGTATAGCCAGTCATGCCAGAATTGGAAAGGGCATGAGTGAGGAAGAAGCTGACACGTCAGAGAGCGCCACTCCCGCCATGAAAATGCCACCCGTAAAACAAGCTGTCCTGCCAGTCTTTAACCAAATATCTGACAGCCAGTCACCCAAGCATGTGCATTGTATTGCACACATGTCATGTGTGTCAGATGTAAACGTCAACACTCATCTGTTCGTGTGTGTGTGTGTGTGTGTGTGTGTGTGTGTGCGTGCGTATGCGTATGCGTATGTACGTGTGTGTGTGTGTCTGCGTGTGTGCCTGTGTGTGTGTGTGCCTGTGTGTGTGTGTGCCTGTGTGTGTGTGCCTCTGTGTGCGTGTGTGTGTGTGTGTGTTGTGAGTGTGTGTGTGTGTGTGTGTGTGTGTGTGTGTGTGTGTACCTTGACTTTGAAAAAAGCCCGTGACTGTTTGTCAACAATAAAAGTGGGATGGGTGGCAATCTTTATGTCTTCCCGTTCGACCTCAGGTTCCTGATTTCAGCAAATAATCAATGATGTGCAACTGTGCCTTGTACAATACACGCACGCACACACACACACACTCACACGCATACAAGCACAGTCACACACACACACACACACACACACAAATGCACGCACTCTGTCTATCTCTCTCCAGTCCTTTCCCGCCACCAATGCCACCACTACACACATGAAAATGTCACCCGTAAAACAAACTGTCCTCCCAATCATTAACCATATATCTGACAGCCAGTCACCCAAGCATGTGCATTGTACTGGTCTTGACTGGAAGACAGATAAATCATTTAAGTAAGCCGTGGGGTTGCTTGCTGTAACTGTCTTCATAAAGTGTGTTTGTGTCAGTGTGTGTGTCAAGCCAGTGTGTGTGTGTGTGTGTGCGTGTGCGTGTGTGTGTGTGTGTGTGTGCGCGCGCGCACGGACATGGCACGAACGACACGACAGAACAGTAAAAGCTTTACGCTCGATCGTTGCTTGTTGAGCGCTCCATTCCGCTGTCACATCGTCTTGCCAAAACACGTGGACACGTGAGCGTATCTTTCGTTGACACTGTTGACGCCCTTAAGGACCGTATCCCGTGATAGCTCAGTTGGTAAAGCAGAGGACTGTAGAGGAAATGCCTGACATCCATACACACACACACACACACACACACACACACGTGCGTACGCACGCATGCACGCCGCACGCACACGAACAGATGAGTCGGGGCTGGGAGTGGGACGATGGATACCATCAACCAGCTTCCCTGAGACAAACCTCTAGGGTCAGGTTCCATGAGTCAGACTTTGCAGAACTAAGTTTGCTTTGAGTTAAGAATGTTCCTAACTCCATTGGACTTTGCTGTGGAGTTAAAACAATCTTGATGATAAGAAAACTTAGCGTTGCAAAGTTTGCTCATGCAACCCACCACATCATCATTATCACTATCACTGCTATCACCACCACAAGTATCACTACAACAATCAGCCACATGTTCATTATCATGATCATCAACTCATCATTACCACAATCATCAATATCAACACCATCATCACCACCGTTATCACAATCAGCCACATCCTCATTATCACAATCATAATCATTCTACAACCGCTGACATGAGAAGCCTTCAGCTGGGTAATAAGCATTATCAAAACACCCCTCCTGCCACCCCCCACACCCCCAACACAAGTTTCAAGTTTTAATTATCCGTTCACTCCTAGTGAGTATGGAGGATTACTGCAAAATAATGTTTTCATGCTCAGAACAAACATTTCCAAATACGCAACAACGTCACATAAAAGTTGAGAAAACACGAATGTCTTTTGACTCCAAAAGTGCAGCTAGGCAACATTTGCAAATCTAATAATCTTACTTACAGCTAAAATGATTTTTTTGTCTCCTTTGAGCATATTATAAAAAATTGAAAACCGGTTTTGGAGACAAATATTTTTTTAAGGAACATATCTATTTCGTAACTGATCATAATTAGGACATTCCATTATAAAATGAAACTCATCCCCAATCACAGACATGTTACAAGCCTTACAAAGCCGTAACTCTCGTGGTATGCCTTTGTGTCTCCCTGTTTCTATTTCCAGCTTATGATTACTTCTTCTAAATCTGAAAAAGCTGATAACGTAATTATCAGGCATTTGACATATATTTTACTCTACCAAATCCACTTTTGAAATGTCGATGAAACAAATATTTACTACTCGCCTCTAGAGCAGAAAGATTCCCTCTCAAAGAAGAATTGAGCATCCCAAACAGTTATACCCTGTTTCTATTAAAATTTGTCTGATATAACTCATCTATTTTGAAGAATAAATACCATTTCGATACAAATCAAGTAATATCAAATATAGTTTCCCAGAATATTTTTCTGTGTTTGATATCACTAAGTTGGTCCAAAATCGAACTAATCTCATTTTCACTAACACACTAATTGGATAAATACCATTTTCTCCATAAACAATTTGGGTCATAGTATTCCTGTTCAGTTTGAACAAGCATTTCAAAAATTTCCATTCTAATTTTTCAAGCATATCTACATTATCATAACCCTATATTTCTGCACCATACAACAAAACAGGAACAATCATGGACTGGTACATGTCCAGAACGATATGTAAAGGTAAATCTTGATTTCTGGCTGACGCAGTAACGAAAACATAGCTTTTTGAGCCTGTTCATAAATCATCTTTTTAGCTTTATGAAAAGTTCCGTTTCTACTTAAATCGATGTCAAGATATCTAAAAGAACCAACAACATCCAAACATGCATCACCAAATTTACATTGATGAATGTATTCTTATCGAACTGGGTGAAACTTTTGTTAAAAAAAAAAAAAATCCTTTAAGGCCCGATTTAGGAATTTTGACGCCTTTTTTTCCAAGTTAGACAAACAGACGAATGGTCACTACAGCCAGTTTAAACAGAAGATGTTTCCACTAGATTAGATTTTGTGTTGACGTAAATGTGGTCAATGAGAGTCTCGGTGTGTTCAGTTAGACGTGTAGGACGATCGATTATTTGTACTAGTCCGTACATGATTTGGAGTCTCCCGTCGGTCCGACGGATGAGTAGGCAATAAGGCTTATCTGTCGGTGTGTGTCCTCATTTGGGAGAAGAGGCCAATTCTGGATGTGCAATACTTCCCACAGGTGTTGCAAGGGAAAACATCTCCAGAAGTTCAGCCCTGCTTCCTTCGCTCACGCTTCTCCTTAATGGCCAGCGTTCTCTTGTAGAGCACAGCACCTCCAGCGAGAGAGGTCAAGGATATCAGTTTCCCAGGAAGCGATGTCTATCTCACAGGCTGTGAGTTTTGTTTTCAAGGTGTCCTTGAAGCGCTTGCAGGGTCTTCCAAGTTTGCGGATGCCTTCCTTCAGCTGGCCACACAAGAGCATCTTCGGGATCCTGTTGTCTGCCATGTGGACAACGTGTCCTGTCCAGCGTAGCTGGCACTGCATCAGCAGACTTTCGATGCTGGGCAGGCTACTCCTCTCTAGGACCTGGAGGTTGGAGACCCTGTCTTGCCACTTTATGCCGAGGATCTTTCGTAGGCATCTCCCGTGAAACTGCTCAATTTGTTGAATGTGACGGCGATATGTCGTCCATGTTTCACAGCAGTACAACAAGGTGGTCAGCACAACAGCTCTGTAGGTTTTGATTTTGGTGCTGAGCCTGATGCCTTTGTTGTTCCACGGCCTGTTGTTGAGTCTGCCAAAGGCGGAGCTGGCCTTGGCGATGCGCAGCGTCACTTTTGCATCAAGGGCTCCGTTGCTATATAGGGTGCTGCCCAGGTAGCAAAATTTGTCGACTGACTTGATCTCATCAATCTTGATTGCAGGTTGGGGGAGGCACTGGCGTTCTGTGAGCTAGCTGGCTGGTACATGGACTCGGTCTTGCTGAGGCTGAAGGTGAGTCCAAAGCGCCTGCAGGAGGTTGAGCTGTCCATAATGAACTGTATGTCCTCATGGGTGAGTGCAGCAAGCGCGCAGTCATCAGCGAAGAGGAATTCTCTCAACAGTGCCTCAAACACCCTGGACCTGGCGTGGAGTCACCGCAAGTTGAAAAGTTTGCCATCTGTGCGAAACTGAATGTAGATGCCCCAGTCATAGTCTTGGAAGGCGACAATCAGCATGGCAGAGAAGAGAATGGAGAACAGTGTGGGTGCCAGGACGCAGCCCTGCTTCACTCCATTTACCACAGGAAACGGATCCGACATGTCAGTATTTTCCTGTACTCTCACCTGCATGCTATTGTGGAATGACGCAATCAGCTGGATTAGGCTCTCTGGGCAGCCAAAATTTAGGAGGATTTTCCACAGACCACGGCAGTGAAGGTCTTCGTCAGGTCTACAAAGACCATGTGGAGCTCCTTGTTCTGCTTACGGCACTCCTCTTTCATCTGGCGTACACCATGTCACATGTTCCCCTGCCTGAGTGGAAGCCACACTGTGCTTCAGGGATGACTGTGTTGGAGACATGGTCAACCATTCTGTTCAGTATGATGCGGGCGAAAATCTTGCCGGCGATGCAGAGGAGAGAGATTCCACGGTGGTTATCGCAGGATGTTTTGTCTCCCTTCCGTTTGTAGATGTGGGACATCCTTGAAATCCTGGGGGACCTCCCCTCTCTCCCAGATAGACTAGAACAGGGCAGTCAGCTTGTCAGCACCTCGCCTCCAAACTTGTAGATGTCAGCCTGGATTCCATCCGCTTCTAGTGCTTTTCCTGACGTTGTCAGCTTCAGGGCCTTCTGGGTCTCGGCCTTGGTGTGTGTGTGTGTGGGGGGGGGGGGGGGGTAGAGGGGGGACGGTGGGTATTTGGGGGGGGGGTGAGCTAGAGAGTCATTGACTGGTAGCTGTGGGAGGGCTGCAATTACCTCGTCAGATACGGATGAATCCCTGTTGAGGAGGGTGTTGAAGTGCTGTGCCTAGGGGTCAAGGATGTCTTTCTTGTCTGTCAGGAGGGTGGTCTGGTCCAAGGCTCGGACAGGGGTTGATCCTGTGACTCTCGGCCCATACACAGCTCGGAGACCATCATGGAAGGTCTTCATGTCGTGAGCATCAGCAGCGGACTGAACCTCTTCGGACTTTCTCTCCCACCAGGTGTTCTTCATCTCACGCAACCTCTTCTGTACGAGTTGCTTGGTTTGCAAGAACTGGTCTGTCTTCCTCTGGCAGTCTTTATTAGAAATGTGATCCTGATGCCGTTTTTGCAGTGTGTTCAGGAGCTTGGAGATTCCAGAGTCATTCTCGTCAAACCAGTCTTTGCAGCTCCTCTTTACAAAGCCGAGTGTGTCAGCTGCTGCTGTGTACACAGCATCTCCAAAGGTGCACCATACCTCTTCTACATCAGTCGATGCAATAATTTCTTAAATAGCTGCTTGGTTTTTTCTGCTGCAGCACGCCCTTGGTGATAGGGAGGCGGTGGATGTTCAGCTTCCTAGGGGGTTTCTGCCTGGCTAGTTAGAACTTGCATGCAAGTCTGATGTTCATCTTGCTGCGTACCAGGCGATGGTCCGACCAACAGACTGCTCCTCTCATGCAGCATATTATGGAAATATCACCTCTGTCCCTCTGCCGGACAGTCACATAGTCCAGCATGTGCCATTGCTTGGAGCGAGGATGCATTCATGTGTTCTTGTATTTGTCCGCTTGTTGGAAGAGGGTGTTGGTGATGGTCAGTCCATGCTGCGCACAGAGTGAGAGCAAAAGCAGTCCGTTGGAGTTGCACTTGCCAGTGTCGTGCTGTCCTAGGACTTTTGGCCACGAGGAGAAGTCTTACGCCGACGCGGGCAATGAATTCCCCAAGGATGACCAGCCTGTCCTTTCTGTCTACCGCTGAAATGGTGCGGCTGAGCTCCTCATGGAAGGCTTCTTTGATGTCATCAGGGTTGGTCATCGTCGGGACATAGCAGCTGATGACTGTGGAGAAGTGATCCTCGGACAGCTTCAGACGCAGGGTCATCAGCCTATCGTTTATCCCATGTGGAAGGCTGCCAAGCTGTCGTGCAAGTTTGGTTCGTTTGGCAAAGCCCACGCCTGAGGTTCATGGGGTGCCATCTAGCTTCCCAGTGCAGTAGAAGGTGTAGCCCGCTCCAACTTCCTCCAACTGGATTTCACCGGCAAACCTGGTTTCGCTCATGTCCACCTGGTAGCGATCAAGGATTCTAGCAATGAGCGTTGTGCGCCTTTCTGGTCTGTCGTCTCTGTCTAAAAGGGTGCGAACATTCCAGGCACCCAGAGTCAGGGCTTGACTCCTGGTTCTTTTCTTCTGTTGCTTTCGACCACTGGTGTTGGATGTCCAAGTAGGTGCGGTTTCCTAGTAGGTACTAGTCCGTACATAGCGTAACTAATATTCCATTTTGTTCCAGGTACTGTCAATTCAATGTTAAAGTCTCCCAAGAGAATAATTTCTTTAGACTCGAGAATAGCTGCATCAATCATCAAATTAAATTTGTCGTACCAGTCAACGGTTTCGGCTGGTTTTCTATATAGGAATCCTATCATAATAGGTTGACAATGTTTATGATTAATTTCTATCCAAATAGATTCTGTGCCATGATTTTTTAAGTTGTGTTAGTCTCTTGAACGTTAGTGAGTTGATACAATATAAAAGATGTCCAGTAGATCTTGGACAAGCAGGGTCAAGTCCGATGATATCATAATTAGGCATATATATTTGAGAATCGGGAATACGATTAGTTACTCTAGACCCTGCTACACAGAAAACATGAAAATTAACCCCATTGGTATGCAAAATGGTTGCAATATCATCAGTCATTTTTCTGATACTGTTGATATTTAGATATCCTGTGCGAAGCCCCTCTTGTGAGGGCCATGTATCTTGAGTGAGAGGCATTATATGACAGTAGGAATTAATCACATATACAAAATGTAGGTGCTTCACACACAAGAATTACTTTCAGTCCAGTAGTATATGCTCAAATACAATGCAAGAAAAAATCTGGTTCAATTAATGACGAAAGCACAAATACAGTTGTATCCAATGAAACTGTTGCACAAGTACAACGTTATGTGTTGGATGTGTGTGTGTGTGTGTTTGTGTGTGTGTGTGTGTGTGTGTGTGTTTGCGTGCGCACGCGCATGCATGTGTGTGTATTTTGTGTGCGAATCTAACAAGGCAGCGACCTGACAGAAAACAAACACAAAATCGAACAGGACGACATAAAGATTTCCACCACGTCCAATTTTTATTGTTGTTAAATGTTCACGGATTTTTTCAAAGCCAAGGTACACGCACACACACACACACACGCACGCACACACACATGCATACACAAACACAAAAACACAACCACACACACATGCAAGCACACACAGACACACACGTACACACGCATATGCACACACACAGATACATACACACAAACAAACACAGACACACTACACCCTCCTCCTCCGCCGCCCAATCACCATCACCACCACACACTGTCTATATAAAGCCGATCCTCTCCCACTGTCATCATTCAGATCGGTCAGATACACTGTGACTGTCAGCCATGTTCCGTTCTCTGCTTCTGCCCGTCTCCATCACTCTGGTGTCCATATCTGGCATCAGGTCTGGCGTGTATCACCGAACATACAAGTCATCAACCACTATTCCTCCGCCTGAAAAATGCCCCAACGGATTTCTCATCTTCAAATTCACAACGTCTGCGACCATATGTGGAATCAGAGTACTTTGAGAAAGTGAACGTCATCTACGGTTTCAAGGCGAGTTTGGTGGGAAGGGAGTGTTAGGGTGGATGTGTGTAGGGTGGGATTGGGAGTGTGGGAGTGAGGGTGTAGTGTGCTGGGATGAAGTCAAGACAGCCATCAATCAGCTTTCCAGAGACAAAGCTCCACGGTCAGATGCCATGTCAGCAGAAATCTATAAACCTGGCGGCACAGTGCTGCAGGGAAAACTCATTCTATGTTTTCACACTTGAGATACTGTTGATCTCACGAAGGCCTTTGACAGTGCAGATAGTAGGGGCCTGTGGAAGATCATGTCAAAGTTCGGTTGCCCAGAGAAATCCATTTAAAAGGTTCGAGTTTTGGGCCTACATCAGGACGAAAATGTCATACACCAGCCAGCTCCTCATGCAGACTACACAGAACCCGAGATGTTAGTGAACGGGCAGAGATTACTAGTGGTAGTCCAGTTCACATACCTTGGCAGCATCCTTTCTAGGGCAGTAACTTTTGATGCTGAGGTAAACTATGGGATTTCCAAAGCCATCTCTGCCTGAGGACGGATATTGATCAGCGTTCCTTTCTACTCTCCTGAATAGCAGTGGAACGTAGAATGTCTATCGACGACATAATCAACAGCTCAGCAACTTATGACATGTCTTCGAAATATGAGGATGAAATGGCAGAACAAAATACCAGACAAAAGTTTTCTCTGTAGCTGATATGCCATCTGTTGACTGACTGCTGTTGAGAACCCAGACACGATGGGCAGGTCACATTGTCAGGATGTCAGATGAGCACATCCCCCAGCAGCTCCACCATGGTGAACATGAAAAGCGTGTTACTGGAGGTTACATGAACCACTTCATAGACACTCTGAAGGTCTTCCTGGTGTCTCTTGCCATCAACGCCACCAAATGGAAAACTGGTATACAGCACACCACAACATAGCGCTGTCTCTTCCACAAAGGTTACCAGATTTCAAAGGCAAGGAGAACTGATGGGGCACAGGATAGGAGACAACTCCACAGGTACAGAACAGTCATCTTCGAACACATCGTGTCCAGTTAACCATCCGGCACATTATGTTCAGTTCATCATTTGCTATGAAGGACGAACGACATCCGAGTGTGTGTGAGGTGTGCGTGTTTCTCTGTGTGTGTGTGTGTGTGTGTGTGTGTGTGTGTGTGTGCATTTATGTGTGTGTGTGTGTGTGTGTGCATGATATGAGATTTTTTTTTTATCCTACTAACCTATTCTCATCCCTTTTTATTTCGTTTATAAAATTTTGTATTGCCTGACAATGTCACTGTCAAATTCAAATTGCTGAATCTTTGTTTGAAAATATATAAATTTGTGCGTGTGTGTGTTTGGGTACTGATCCATATGCACTGCTGTTCCTTTGCTGAACCGTATTATCAACTGTACAGTGGGAAAATGTGCTCAAGAAATCAAGATTTCCTGCTAAGATCTATTTTTGTCTCTGAACGAAAACAATTAAATTTGCATTTTCAAACGGATTTCACACAAACCAGACACACTTCACACAAACCAGACACACATCATTAACATTTCGTCTACAAAAACACTCCCCTGGTACAGATGTTTAGTACATTGTCGCGATGTCTTGTTCTTGAAACGTTTCTGTGTTTGCAGGCACTTGCCACCAACATGTACATATTTGGTATGTATCCTTATTTTCTTCTTGTTGTTGATGTTGATGTTGGTTGTGGTGATGGAGATTTCTGTTGTGTGTCAGTTTTGTTTTGTTTTGTTTTGTTTTTGTTTGTTTTTTTTGTTTGTTGTTGTTTTTTGTTTGTTTTGTTTTGTTTTTGTTTTTGTCTTTTGATGGGGTTTTTTTGTTTTGTTTTGTTGTTTTTTTTTGTTGTTTTATGTTTTTTTCGACTCATCACCAAACGTGTCTATCCAAGCCTAGAATGACCACGGCTCTACACTTAAACTGATGAGTCCACATTCTACCAGCATGAGCAATATGCCTGTGTCTGATGGCACTGTGAATAGTGGAGAGATCGTTCATTCACAGGACACATCACCTTCACTGCATTTTTCTTCTTTGTCTTCGCCATCACGCCAATTTATCTCCGTCATCTATCTACTTCAGACACACAGATTGCCCAAGATAATGTCTGTTTCTCCTTCTGCCACAAAGGACAATAGTGGTTCTCAGCTCGTGCAGAAAGGTCCACCTCTCTCTGCCAGCTAATGCAGTGAACAATCTTCTGATATATTCTTCCCAGCACTAACCAGTTCACCGCCTTGTAGTTTTTCTTCAACGATTTTGGCAGAACATTCTTCAGAAGACATTGATGACATTCATCTCAAAAGTATGTTTTTGAAAATCACAATGAAAAACACAAAAACAAACTCGACACAGCGTTAAGTGACAATGATACAATGAAAACACACATGCACTCTCTAGATCAGAACTAGAAATCATCAGCAAAAATCACTCGAATCATCCACACAGACAAACAGGTCAACTTGAACCACGTTGTAGCATATGTTACCACTTCTTATCGTTTTTATGTCTTCGGGCATGTCGACAATGATCAACACCATCATCGTTATCACCATCACGATCACCACTATCACAATCAGTCTCATCCTTATCAGAATCATCAACATCATCATCATTATACAACTGATGACACGACAAGACTGTCGACTTCACCAGGGTTGTATTTAACACACACACACACACACACACACACACACACACACATACACACACACACACTACACACACACACACACACACACACACACACACACACACACACACACACACACACATTTGGCTGAAATTCTTTGGTTCTAAAAAAAATCCGACATGAATCGACTTGCCATCAAACTACAAAACAAAAGGAAAAAGAAAAGAAAAAAGAAATGATGGCATCAAGAAAAACGAACACCAAAGACCAGAAACTGTATGCAGTCAGGAATGAAAGGATGATTGGCATTTTCAAGAATTGGAACGATGCAGCAAGATCAGTAACTGTTTTCTCTGGGGCAACGCACAAGGCCTACAACGCGAGGGAAGAAGCGCTGACGGCAATGAGACAAGCCGGCCATGAGAACCCACTGATTTATGATGTCGGTGAGTACCACAAAGAATATGACAATGAATCAAACAAGGAAGACAACACAATTAACACTTAGCTATTATGAGGAAAGATAACATTTTGAACCAGATGAAAATGAAATTTGTATCTGTGTCAACGAAATAAAGGAAGAAAAAGGTTTAAAATGTTTAGACTGTTCGAAACAAGGCAAGGCAAAAACATTTTTTGCCCCCCCCCCCACCCTCCCCGTGGGGCATCGAAACGTTACATATATGGTGGTGTGTCCATCGAGATCGATGATGACCATCGTTGTCATCCAGCTGGGGGATGGGGGGAGGGTGGTGGTGGGGTGGGGGGGAGGATGCTCATGAATCTATCTGTGAATGCGCAGATGGCTGAATAGTCCAATCTGCGCACGAAATGTTCGCTGACAGTTAGGGCAGACAAAGACAGGCATACCATTGTCATGGAGCTTGTTTGCCCATGACTTTCTGGCCTGCCTCTTCTGAACAGCTGCAGCAGTCCTGTTGGCCTCGCACAATTGGCGCCTTTGTGCACAGCAGCGCGCCATTTGTCACGGTCCACTGCAGATTCCTCCCAGGAGTCAGGGTTGATATCAAACGCTTTAAGAGAGACTTTCAGAGAATCTCTGAAGCGCTTCTTCTGACCTCCGTGTGATCTCTTCCCTTGTTTCAGCTGCCTTTTGGGCAGCCGATGGTCTGGCATGCGCGCCACGTGTCCAGCCCAGCGAAGCTGGGACTGCATCAGGATGGTGAAGATGCTGGGAAGGGTGGCTTTTGCGAGCACCTCTGTGTCTGGGGTCTTGTCTTGCCACTTGATGTTCAGTAGCTTCCTGAGGCATGTTGTGTGGAAGTGGTTCAGCTTCTTGGCATGTCGTTGGTACACTGTCCAAGTTTCGCAGGCGTACAGTCATCATGGCCTGGCTTCGCTGACGAAGATCTAGGAAGGGCGTTGTCCACGTCTGATGCAGGCACGCTCATGGCTGACATGGCCAATGCGGGAAAAGCAGAGTCGGCCGCAGCAGTTGCAAGGGAAAGTCTGGTCTGGGTTCGCGGCTGCAGCGTCGTGGTTCTTCCTCCTTCTGCGTTTGTCCTCAAGGCTGGCCCTGCGGTTGTTTTCGAAGGAGGAGACAGCTTGGTGGATGGTGCGTCGCCAGGTCTCTCGATCAGCGGCTACTGCGGACCACTGGCGATGGTCAATGTGACAGGCACCGAGAGCTTTCTTCAAGGAGTCTTTGTATCTCTTCTTGGGTGCTCCTCTGTCACGGTGACCAGTGGACAGTTCGCCATACAGCGCGATCTTGGGCAGGCGGTGGTCCTCCATCCTGGACACGTGCCCTGCCCAACGTAGCTGGGTCTTTAGCAGCACTGCCTCGATGCTGATAGTCTTTGCCTGCTCCAGGACCTCGACATTTGTGATGTAGTCACTCCAGTGGATGCTGAGGATGGTGCGAAGGCAGCGCTGGTGAAAGCGATCAAGCAGTCCTATGTGGTGCCGGTAGGTGACCCAGGTTTCGGAGCCATACAACAGGGTGGGCAGTACAACAGCTCTGTACATGCTGATCTTTGTGTCTTTCTTCAGGTGTTTGTTGTTCCACACTCTCTTGTACAGCCTGCCGAATGCGCTGTTTGCCTTTGCAAGTCTGTTGTCGATCTCCTTGTCGATCTTGGCGTCAGACGAGATGGTGCAGCCTAGGTAGCTGAACTGGTGGACCGACTTCAGCTCTGTCTCACCGATGTTGATGTGAGGAGCGTGGAATTCTTCCCGTGGGGCAGGCTGGTGGAGAACTTCCGTCTTTTTCAGACTGACTTCTAGGCCGAAGAGCTGTGCAGCCTCTGCGAAGCAGGACGTTATACGCTGCAGGGCCGCTTCTGTATGGGCGACAGTAGTGTGGGGAGAACTACTGCTACTGCTCTGTAGACCTTTAGCTTGGTCTCAAGACTAATGCCTCTTCTGTTCCAGACATTTGCATTGAGTCTACCAAAAGTTGCGCTTGCTCTTGCAATCCTGACATTCACTTCATCGTCGATGGTTGCATTTCGTGACAGTGTACTGCCAAGGTATGTGAACCGCTCCACCGCACTGAGTCTCTGACCGTTGACTGTGATGTTGGGCTCAACGTAGGGTTTCCCTGGGGCTGGCTGATGGAGAACTTCAGTTTTCCTCGTGCTGATGGTAAGGCCATATCTTAGATCAATACTAAATCCTATAGATAGGCAGCCATATACTAAATTGCTATGCCAGAATATTTTTTCCAAGCGTAAAATCTATAATAGAAGCGAGCAGTGTTGCACTCCGTGCACAATAGCGGATGTGCAGTTTGTTTTGTTGTTGTTTTTTCGATGAAGATTCCGTGACATTTAATGGATTCTGTGTGTCTGTGTGTTTTCTCTGCAATGGTGCTCGTTACAGTTGTGAAGCATGAGCAGCTCGGTGTCTAAATATTTTGCAAAGACTGGCCGGGGAAAAAGAAAGCCAGCAAGTTCTTCATCAGCAGCGAGTGACCATAGTCCAAGTCAAGAGAAAACAAAACAAGAAAAGAAGAAGCAAAAACAAGTAAGTGAGGGTGACACTGACAAAGATTTCAATATGACCCTTCAGGAGAAATTGGAAGAAATAAATAAGAAGTTAGAAGTTCTTACACGTGCACAAGATGATATCAAACAAATTCGTATTGATATGGACAAAATCAGTGCGAAGCTGACAGAACAAGTTGATAAACTAGAAGGCGAAAGTTTTGAATTGAAAACAGATAATGATAGACTGAATAAAGACATGAAGACACTGAAAGAAGAAAATGTCAACTTACGGACTCTACTGATGCACCAACAGAAGGAAATCAGCAATCACAGACTGGCACAAAACGATATCAAACAACATGGGCGCCAGTGGAATCTGCGGGTGTTTGGTGTTAAAGAGGAACAGCCGGGGAAGACAGAGACCGTGGAAGACTGCGTAAAGAAATGTACAGACATTTTCGCAAAGCTGGTGGGAGTTCCAGTGACGGTGGAAGACATTGAAATTGCGCACCGCTCCGGCCGGCCTGGAACTGGGATGCCACGCCCCATCCTCGTGTGCTTCTTCTCTCGTCAGAAAAGGATGAGTGTTTTGGAGTCAAGGAAAAAACTCAAACAGATGTGTCTATTGGAGAAGACTTGACAAAAGCGAATTATGCTTTATTAATGAGAGCGAATAAACACTCTGCTACCCTTTCAACCTGAACATCCAATGGAAAGATTATCGCCAAACTGAAAAATGGAAAAACATTAAAAATCGATATTATTAGCAATCTTGATGACACACTTGTGAGAGGCATGGTGTGAACGTATAAACATATGGTACGGAGCCTCCATGTAATAAATGTGCAGTTATTGTTGACATATTGTTTTAGGCTTGTTGGTGGTAAAATGTCCTTGTGTGCCCCTCAGCCAAATCTTGCAAGGTACTTCCGTTTATTTCAGCATTTCTCAATATATTTTTATTTCTAACTTTCAGTGCACAGGAACATTGTATTTTCGTTTGGATCACCTTTTCATTTCCCCTACCCTATGTAAATGTATTAGTAAAAATTCATGTTTAGCGGTTCATCTTTAGCATGTGTGGGTTGTTTGCTATGTAGGTACATCTTCATGTACTGATAGTAATGCTGTTGGTCTGTTTGCATGCATGGTAGGTGCAGCGATGGATTTTTCGATTTGCTCTTGCTCGCTCCATATACTGCTTGGTGTCACATCGAAACGTTTCTTCAGGGTGTAAAATTATGGCTGTTTTCTGTGTGTGTGTGTTGTTGTTTTTTTTGTTTTGTTTTGTTTTTTGTTGTTGTTGTTTGTTTGTTTTTGGGGTTTTTTTTTTTTTTGTGTTTGTTTGTTTGTTTGTTTGTTTTTTGTTGTTTGTTGTTGTTGTTGTTTTCCCCACTTCTTTCTTATATTTAGCAAAATGTGTGTGGAGTCAGAGGAATAATTGAACTGAATATATGGTTGGTTCAGTGATTGAGTTGGATTTTTCTTGATTGCTAGGTTGACAGATTACTTGACTGTTGATGGTAGGCTATTTTGACATTCGCTGTGTTGGAGAATCGATTGCCCGCCGATGACATGGTGCATACGCTGACCAAATCTTCCAGTGTTGACAGAAATCCACTTTTACTCAAACAAGATAGTACAAAGTTCTTTTTTTTCTTTGTTGTTGTTGTTGATCTCTAGGGGGTTTGAAGATGTGGAATGGAAGGTAATGGTGAAATTACTGTGTGACTGATTGTTTTTACCGCTGGCCCATTAATCAACTGAAGGGTGTCACTTCAAAATGCTTCTTCAGAGCGCAAAATTCTGCCATGGAAGTTAGATGTAAAGTTATGTATGGGGTCCTTAGATTGGCAGGGAAAAAAGAGGGAAAAATGAGTGGAGAAAGTGGGTGAATTGAACTGAAAGGACTGTTGTGCTGTGTGTGTGCTTTGGGTTTTTTTTTTAATCACTTGCTTGCTTGATTACTTTATTGTTGGTTTGTTTTGATGTTCATTATGCTGATGAGACAATTGTTTCCTGAGGACACGGCGCATATGCTGGCTAATCTAATTACAATGTTGATGAATTTCACCATAACTCACACAAACATTTGCGTTTGCCGCGACACGCGCGCGCGCGTGCGTGCACACACACGCAGACGTGTGCACTAGTCATGTGCATTCACGTAGATCATGAATTTAGATCACTCAGCTACTCCCCCTCCCCCCCAACCCCCGCCTTTAAAATTTTTTTTTTTAATACATGGTTATCCACAGATTGGTGTGGAGGCAGAGGGTGAATTGAACTGAATGTGTAGTTGGTACAGTGATTGATCTGGATCTTTCTTGATTGCTGCATAGACTGCCTACTTGATTGTTAACATTGTTTTGACATTCGCTATGTTGGGGAGTCGATTGTAAGGCGATGATATGGTGAATGCGCTGGCTAAAATTTCCAGTGTTGACAGAAATCAACTTTTACTCAAACAAGACAGCAAGTACTATGAGTTGTTGTTGTTTTTTTTAATATGTTTATTAATATATTTATTTTTACTAAATTGACCTCAAGGGGGTTTGAAGAGGTGGAATTAAAGGTCATGGTGATTTTTCGGGGTGGATGCTGATCTGTGTTTGCTTTTTCCAGCTGGACCATCAACTAACTGTAGGATGTCACTTCAAAATGCTTCTTTAGAGTGCAAAATATTTTGTCATGGACGTTTGATGCTATGTATGCGGTTTATTTTATTATTATTTTGTTGTAATTATTACTATTATTATTATTTTACTGAAGGGGGTCACTTCGAAATGTTTCTTCAGAGCACAAAATTTTGTCATGGACATTACATGTTAAGTTATGTACACTTTCCACTTTTTCCTTAGACTGGCATGTAACTTTTTTTTCTTTTCTTTTTTTTAATTATCTTTTTATAATCATTATTATTATTATTACTACTACTTCCTAAGATTTGTGGAGTTCGTGGGTGATTCGAACTGAGCATACTGTTTTGTTATGCTGTATGTATGCTTAAGTGCATGGTTGGTTCAGTAATTGATTCTGTTTTTTCTTGATTGATTAATTGCTTTATTGTTTGTTTGGTTAAGGTTCGCTATGCTGACGAGACAATTGTATGCTGAGGACGCTGGCACAGCTTTTTCCAATGTTAACTAAATTTCATCTGCACTCAGACATTTGGACATGCCATAATACACATGCGCGCGCACGAGCGCGCATACACACACACTCACGCATATACAAGTGCTGCCACTCGTTACAAGAAAGAACCAAACGCACGCATGTCATGAATTTGAACTACCACACGATGTGTGTGTGTGTGTGGGGGGGGGTGTTGTTGTTGTTGTTGTTTTTTGATTTTTTTTAAGAATGCTTGCAGACTGAACAGATGTTACGTTTGTACTTAGCCGTTGTAACCGAGAAAGTTTTTGTTTTGTTTTTTTTTAATATCCACGAGCACAGGTGCGCCCGCGTACACGTGCATACCTGCACTCACGCGCGCGCACACGCGCACACACACACAATACCAGGAACTCATCCTCTATTCATAGGCTCTGATCTTGGTTCTGTGAAGAGAGAAGGAACGGAACAAAAAAACACAACAACAACAAAAAAAGCAGAGAGACTGCGCTATAGCTCGCGAGCGGTAGTTCAGATTATTTCTCCTTTTTTCAGTGTATATCATGTGTCATTTTCTTTACACGTGTATACATTTTTATTGTTTAGTGATATTTATTGTACCTTATCTGATGTCTATATTCCCAGGCCACAAATATGTGCACTTGTGGACCTACATGATATACTGCTTTTGTTACCCAATGTTATACCAATATCGCTTTAGTACAGTGGCTGTGAAAACAATGACGGCATCACCATTGAGTCTTGTAAATTATAAGTCAGTTAAAGAAAATATTAGCATTGTATATGAAAATATCCTTACTGTGCAATTCAGCTGATTATTATCATACAACTATAATTAGCTAAATATGACAAACATAACGATATCGTCCCTGAATTGTCAGGGACTAGGAGATCTGAAGAAAAGAAGAGATGTGTTTCATTTCCTTAGAAATAGATCATACAACATCTACTGCTTACAAGATACACATTTTACTACAAAAACAGAAACATATATCAAATCAGAATAGGGATATGAATGCTTTTTTGCATCCTATAAATCAAATGCAAGGGGAGACACAAAGACACCAACAGCAAAACACACACACACACACACACACACAGAGTGACGTACTTCAGGAAGTTCTGCAGGTTCCCATAGGGCACAAACTCCATCACACACACACACACACACACACACACACACACACACACACACATACACAGAGAGAGAAACAGACACATACACAGACACAGACACAGACAGACAGACAGACAGAGTGACCTACTTGAGGAAGTTCTGCAGGTTCCCATAGGGCACAAACTCCATGACGAGAGCAATGGGCTCCGTGACGGTGCAGGCGCCCACCAGACAGACGATGTTGGGGTGGGTGCCCAGCCTCTTCATCAGGTTTATCTCCGCCACCAGGTCCTCCTTGTAGGACATGGGGGCCCCCTCTGTCCACACACAGTGCAGCTAGCTTCATCACTATTGCACCAGCAGGCAGAGAATTACAACGACCCAGTTCTGAGAAGACAAACACACAAGAGCTTTGGATGCGTCAACAGACAGGAAGTGACGAATAAACGCAGTGCGGTGGAGAAAAAGATGACGACGATCAGTTGGCATTTGGAAAAAAAAAAAAAACCTGATGGCGGTGGATGGGCGGCAGATCTATCTTCACTTCTGGGGTCACCGTTTTTCTTTTCTTTTTTTTCTTTCTTTTTTTTTTCTCTTTTTTTTACACACACACACACACACACACACAAACAAACAACTTGGCACTTCTGTTGGCTTGTTGATTGGCTGGTTCATTTCACTGTCGGTTCACACAAGCCAGTGGTTTTCAGACTATCAAACACATACAAATAAACTAGATCTGTATTTACATTTGTCAGAACAATTTTAACATATAAAGGAATTTAAACAAAATACATTTCACGAATTAACATGTCGCCAAACTATTTCACAGATTATGTAGATTATAAAATATTATAAAAGAAAAAAAGAAAAAGAAAAAAAGAGGGGGCCGGGGGAAGGCGGGGGGAAAAAATGAAAGAAAAGAGACGAAGGAATTTTTTTTTTTCCTCCAAGTGGTGCGTGATACGCACTTGAATTGGGTATGCATCATTCTGTTTATGCTGACATGCTTCAAAACAGATAAGTAATTTTTCTGTGATTTTGATCAATAATTTGTCATCACGTTATTGTTTAATCTTTGAACTATTAATAAATTATTGAGAGGGCTCAAAACTTGATTGTCCGGCAGATGCACACACACACACACACACACACACACACAATCACTTATCTTTGTGAGGACAAAGTGATATTTCTGTGTAATTGACTGATAATTTGTTCTCGCGTTGTTGTTTAATTATTGAATTATTAGTGAATCACAGAGAGGGCCAAAAATGTGTAGAGCACCGGGTACAAACCACGCTTGATGACCATTGGGTTATGTAATGCCCAGCGGACCCCATCTCGAGTGCGGGCTGGCGAGCAAGCAGGCAGGCTTCGAAAGGGTGTAGATACAAATGTGTATCTGAAAACTGGATGTTAATACCACCCAGTCAGTCAGTGTAAAAGCCTACCAGGTGTTAAAACCACCACTGGTTATTTTAACGGACAGTCTACAAGCTTCAAAACAGATAAGTAATTTTTCTGTGATTTTGATCAATAATTTGTCATCACGTTATTGTTTAATCTTTGAACTATTAGTAAATTATTGAGAGGGCTCAAAACTATATTTCAGAATAACCTTTATTTTTCTGCAAAATAGAATCTGCTATGAAACAATACCCATATGCACCCTTCCACTGGCATAGAGGAGACAACCCGACAAAAATCCCCAATCCACGGCTTTCATACAGTACCAATGGGATGAATGGCTGTTGGGTTAAACAGTCACTAACTGTATGCAGTCTGGCCTTAGGGCGACACCAGGCTGACGGACTCCACACAGATGGACATCCATTGCCTTTCCCTGATAAGAGGCTCTGTCAGGGTGACCGAATATTTTCCCTCACCACATAGAACACCCTTCTATGGATACAAAAAAAAAACCCTGTCTCGCGTGCACCTCGGGGATCAGCTGCATAGCACGAGACATAAATTCAGATCCCCAAAACCCCAAAACAGGCGTGGCAAAAGAGGTGGGAAAAGATCGTGCTTAGGTAGCAGAATGACAAAAGCAGAGCGGCTGTCAAAGAAATTCTTTAGAATCGGCAGTTGGAATTGTTCCAGCGCAAGAATGAGAATCTCAACAATTGAGAAACTGGCATATGATTTTGACATTCTATGTCTCCAAGAGACCAGGACAAGTGCAGACAGACCAATACATTTTGAGAATTTCACAGTCTTTCAAAGGAATGAAGGAAGAGGGGTAGCAATCATACTGAACAAAAACCTAAAAAACAAAGTTTCCACCATAAATCTAGAGAAATGGGGTAGCAATCATACTGAACAAAAACCTAAAAAACAAAGTTTCCACCATAAATCTAGAGAAATGGTGTAGCAACTCATGTGAATTTTTGGGGGTGCGTCTTGAAAAACCTGACGGAGTTCACAAAAGCATCGTGCTCATCAATGCCTATGTTCACCCAGGAACCTGCGCAACAAAAGAGGATTGGGCCTTTTTAGAGGAAATAGAGAACGAACTTGGAGACTCAGTCATTATCTGTGGAGACCTTAATGCAAGATCGAAGTTATGGGACCAGCGGAACACCAACCCACAAGGACTCGCACTTGAAGGAATGATAGGGGAAATTCTTCTTAGCCCTTTAACAACCACATCCCCAACTCGCCTTGGAACAAGACAAGGGGACAGTGACAGTGTGATCGACATCGCTCTGACATCTCCAAAATTCAGAGCAGAAATGAATGCAGAGACGCTTCCATACCAAGGCAGCGACCACCTCCCAGTAGCTTTCAGTCTACAGAAACTGTCAGATAAACCCTGTATGAAACTGCGTGATCCATTTCAGTATGAAACCAAAGAGACAACTGTCATCGAAAAATTAAGACGCAGAAGAAACAAAAGAACGGCACTGAACAGGATGCAAACTATTCAGCCCCCATGGTGGAATATCGACACACAGAGAGCCTGGATAGAAAAACATGCGGCTGTCAAACTTTGGCAAAAAGAAAGAACAAAACCATCTCCGGACAAAGATATTGAAACAAAAATGAAAGAAAAAAACTAAACAGTTTGAAGTCATTGCTTAAGAGGCCAAAAATGACAAGTGGAAACAGTTTTGCGAGGCACTCAGTTATGACTCAACATTGACAGAGTTCTGGCAATTTTATCGTCGCATGGAAGGGAAAACGTGCACAACAACAACCCCTGACATGTTAGACACTGACGGAACCAAACTTAAGACAAATGAAGAAAAAGGATCTGCCTTGCTCAAACGTTTCATACAACAGAGTGATCAAAGAAACTTAGATGAGAAAAAGAAATATGTTGAGGAGTTAAACCAAACCCTTATGCAGACTGGACCTGATGATGACTTGACAATGGATGATCTAAACGAGGCAATAGCTAAATGCAAGAAAGAATCGGCTCCTCGCCCAGACAAAGTTCGTTACTCAGACATCAAGGAGCTATCGGGAGAAGACAGAAGCAAACTTTTCAATCTATATCAAAACAGTTTTCACAATGGACAGGTGCCGGAGGACTGGACACACAGCTTCTTAAAACCCATACCAAAACCAGGAAAGGACCATCGTCAGGTAAGTGGCTACCGGATCCTAACCATGCAAAACATTGCTGGAAAGCTCATGGAACGCATGATAGCCAGGAAACTTGCAAGGGATCTTGAACACAGGCACATTCTCCATTCAAATCAAGGTGTTTACAGAACAGGCAAGTCCACATGGGAAAATGCAGCTGCTTTTGCATATGAGGTGTATGAAGGATTTCAAAGAAAAGAAGAAACACTAGCAGTAGCAATTGACCTTGAAGATGCCTACAATAAAGTCCAGTTTGCGCACCTCATGGAGCTGCTACTAAGGTATGGAGTAAGTTTGACACTGACAAGATGGATAGCAGCAGCGCTTCAGGAAAGAACCATCGTCCTACGCCTCGGAGATTGGATGTCTGCACCTTCTAAACTATCCATGGGACTGCCACAAGGGTCTCCGCTCTCTCCTGTCCTCTACAATGTCTACACGAAGGGCCTTGCAGACTTAAACAACAATGGAATTGCTCGGGTGCTTACCCTTGCGGATGATGGCCTGGTCTTCAAAACTTCGAAAAATGCTCAGGAAAGAACTAAAGCCGTCCAGAAACAACTAAACAATATTGCTCAATGGTGCAAAGACACAGGATCTTCCATCAATCCAGCGAAAGCCCAAACGTTGCTGTGCACCCTCAACAACAAAACCGCGAGCAAATCACCACCTTCTGTGTCATTCGATGGGATTCAAATTGAGAAAACTGAATGCCTACGCTACCTAGGATTACACTTCGACAGGATGCTGACCTTCAGAAAACATACGGAAAATACTGTTCTCAAATGCAAAAAGGGCCTTTCAGTCTTAAAAGCAATGGCAACCAAAGGAATTGAACAACGACACCTCTTCCTGCTATACCAATCACTCGTCCTCAGTGTGATCGACTACGGACTTGGGCTAACAACACCGTCTCAAAGCAACCTCCTAAAATTAGAAAGAGTACAAAATGAAGCTATGAGGCTGATCCTTGGAACAACAAAAGACATGCCCACAGAAACCATGCGATACCTGCTTGACCTTCCTTCAGTGCAGGCCAGAAACAAGTTAGAACAGGTCAAGACCCACTTCAAAGCATTAGAAAACCCTCAAAACCCACTGCATGACACAGTCAAAGAACCAAAAGGCAGCCGTCTTGGACGAGGAAGATCATGGATGGGGCAAGCAGAAGACACAATCCAGCTAGTATGCCGACTACAAGACCTGAAAGAAACAAAAAATGGGAGAAAAACCCCGAAAACCTCAACCATCTATTCAACACAGTCATTTCACCCACTCTAGGAAGACATTGTCGGGAATGGCCAGAGGGCAAAACAGATGCGGAAGTGAAGCTACTTATAGAAGAAAACAGTAAAGAAGAGGACATCATCATATACACAGATGGCTCAGTCACCAAAGACCAGTCTGGTTGGGGATTCACTGCGAAACAAAATGGAAAAACAATTTGGGAAGAGAATGCTGCCTACAAAGTCACAACCTCCAGCCTAACGATGGAAGTTGAAGCTGCGACACATGCAGCTCCAGTGGCTATCGTCCATCCATACGCCCGGAAAGCAACATGCCATGATTCTAACCGACTCAATGAACCTCATACAGAAAATTGAAAACGGAATGGGAAGCCCAGAGTGGCATAAGGCAATGCGCAACTTTCAGATAAAAAAACTCACATGGTCATACTGCCCGGGACAGGCAGGTGTTAAGGGAAATGAGCGAGCTGACAGACTTGCTGGTAACGCAACACCAACGAGCGGCCTACATCTAGGAAAATCGGAAATCCTCAGAAAAGTCAAAGAATACCAAAAAGAACAGGTACAAGGCCATCACACGATCGATCGCCTCAAAGAAATAGAAGCAGAGAGAGGGAGCGGCCGCAAGTCTAACATGAAAGGTAGAGCACGATGCTTTGCAAATCAAACAAATATCGGCATCATTTCCAAACCAACATTGCGCAAATTTCTTCAAAACGGAACAGAGTCTCTGTGGGCCTTTCCAAATACAATAGACTGAGCAACACACTAGACGCCACGTTCTTGGCATCAGAGATCTTTTCCCATCCCTCTTGCGGCCAGCCAGTGGCAGCCTCTGTGCGTGTGTGTATGTGGGTGTTTGTGTGTATGTGTGGGTCTGTGCTTTTGAGTGCGTTTGTGAATGCGCGAGAGTGAAAGAGTACACAAGTGTCAGGAGAGATATGTGTACGTGTGTATGTGTGTGGTGTGTGTGTGTGTATGTGTGTGAGGGGAGAGGTGGGGTAGAGGATGAGGTATGTGAGTGTATGCATGCCTACACTGTGGGAGCAACAGGATATTGGAACGTTATATATATATATATATTTATATATATATATATATATAATATATATATATCTTTGTATGTACGTGTGTGGGGTTGGGGGTGGGAGATATGGGCGTATGTGTGTGTGCTTGTACAAGTAAGTGTTCATCTCTGTGAGTGTGTGTTTGTGTGTGTGTGTGTGTGTGTGTGTGTGTGTGCCGTGGAAGCTGCGATACGTAGACTAGAAATGAGTGTGTGGAGGAGGGGGGTAGAGGAGGTGCAAGGTAATGTGTGTGTGTGTTGGAGCTCATGTACGTGTATATGTATTTGACTGTGCTTTCATATCTGTGAAACTGCATCTTTGGTGCATTTCTGTTATGCATGTGTGGGTGTATGTGTGAATGTGTGTCTTCATGTTTTACATTTATTCGCTTATTTATCACCATTGTTGTCTTATTTATTTATTTATTTATGTTTTATTATTATCATTTTATTAGTATTACTAATATTATTACTACTACCTTTTTCTATATTATAATTATTATTTATTTATTTATTTATTTATGCAAGCTTATCTATTATTTATTCCCCCGTTGTTGTTGTTTTTGTTGTTGTTTTTTTTTGTTTTTTTGTTTTTTTTGGGGTTTTTTTCTTAAGGCCTGACTAAGCGCGTTGGGTTACGCTGCTGGTCAGGCATCTGCTTGGCAGATGTGGTGTTGCGTATATGGTTTTGTCCGAACGCAGTGACGCCTCCCTTGAGCTACTGAAACTGAAACTGAAACTGACATGCTTTTTACATCGCAAATTGTAAAATTCATGTATTGTATCGTATTTCGTGAGGGAAATCTGGATCTGTTTCCATAAATACGATTCAACTGAAATGTAGAATTCTTTTAAGGACAAAGGAATGTCCATATGAACTGAATCCGGACGACAGGTTGCTCCTTGTTTCGCTGAGATCTCGACTTTATCATTATAACAAGAGAGCCATGGTCGTCACGACTCACGTGTGATATGCACTTTATCCAGTAAAAGAATATATATAAAAAAAAAGTTATTCATATCGTGGTGTAAGCCTCTTCACTCTGGACGCTGGGTTATGTGATGGAAATCGCCTCATAAAATGAAAAAGGAGAAAAAAGTCCCCATTTTTGCAAATGCCATTTTCATGGGGAGTGCCACCAAACCGTTATCTTCCTAATTCATTTTCAAGTCCACGGCAGCTGTATCGAAAACCAGTTATGGGAAAATGTCAGGTAACCGCATTATGTGTGTGCGCGCGCACGCGTGCTTGCGTGTGTGTGTGTGTGTGTGTGTGTGTGTGTGTGTGTGTGTGCGTTCCTACGTGAGTGCGTGTGCCTGTGTGACAGCGTGCCTATTTCACCGTGAAACCGGAAAACACCAAAGAACAAACACATTGCTGCATCAATCACGACAACAGAAAGCACCAAACAAAGAACAAAGCAACAAAGAACAAAGCACCATTCCATCAGTCAGCAAGCCAAAACACAACAAAGAACACATCACTGTGTCAGCCAGGAAACCAGACATCATCAAACAGGAAACAAAGAACACAGCCAGGAAACCAGACATCATCAAACAGGAAACAAAGAACACAGCCAGGAAACCAGAGAGCATCAAACAGGAAACAAAGAACACAGCCAGGAAACCAGACAGCATCAAACAGGAAACAAAGAACGAACACACCACTGTGTCAGCCAGGAAACCAAACAGTATCAAACAGGAAACAAAGAACGAACACAGAGCAGGCCAGAAACAAATAACAAACACACTGCTCCAAACCAGAACGCGCCATAACTACAGTTCTTTGGGTCCAACGAGCTGGTCTTTGAAGGCTGTGAAGGCTGTAAAGGCTTAAGAAAGGTCTGTAGCTCAGCAGTAGCTTTGCTTCATTTTTGCCAGTACTTTGTTAAAACGCAAACATACTAAAAAGCAAACAGCAAAACTACAGCGATTCAGGATTGAGCAGACTTTGACAAGTTAAAAGAAAACAAAGAAAAGAAGAGAGAGAGAGAGAGAGAGAGAGAAGAGAGAGAGAGAGAGAGAGAATTAGTCTATACCCAATCATCTTTTTTTGTTTTTTGTTCTCTCTACGGGTGGCATTCACCAAGCCCTGGACTCCAGACACCACTCCTGCACTACACAGGCCTTCACTGATCGGCTATCAGCCTGCTTCCCTTCCACACTAGGAGCCCTGCCTTCCCTTCCACACTTTCCCTTCCACACAGGAGCCTGACCTCCCTTCAACACTAGAAGCCTGCCCTCCCTTCCACACTAGGAGCCTGCCCTCCCTTCCACACTAGAGCCTGCTTTCCCTTCCACACTAGGAGCCTGCCCTCCCTTCCACACGAGGAGCCTGCCCCCCCCCCCCCCCCCCCCCCCCCCCCCCTTCCCACACAAGGAGCCTGCCTTCCCTTCCCACACTGGGAGCCTGCCTTCCCTTCCACACTAGGAGCCTGCCTCCCTTCCACACTGGGAGCCTGCCCCTTCCACACTGGGAGCCTGCCCTCCCTTTCCACACTAGGAGCCTGCCCTCCCTTCCACACTAGGAGCCTGCCCTCCCTTCCACACGAGGAGTCTGCCCTCCCTTCCACACTGGGAGCTGTCTTCCCTTCAACACTAGGAGCCTGTCTTCCCTTCCACACTGGGAGCCTGCCCTCCCTTCCACACTAGGAGCCTGCCCTCACTTCCACACTAGGAGTCTGCCTTCCCTTCCACACTAGGAGCCTGCCTTCCCTTCCACCTTCCCTTCCACACGAGGAGCCTGCCTTCCCTTCCACCTTCCCTTCCACACGAGGAGCCTGCCCCCCTCCCTTCCACACTGGGAGCCTGCCTGTCACTGCCACCACACCCTTCCCGCTTCTGTCTCTTTGTCTTTTAGTGTTTTACAAAACATCTCTCTCCCTCCCTCTCACTCTGTGTCTCTCTCTGTCTACCCCACCTCTATCTCTCCCTCCTCTCACTCTGTGTCTCTGTCTGTCTACCCCACCTCTATCTCTCTCCCTCCCTCTCTCACTCTGTGTCTCTCTCTGTCTACCCCACCTCTATCTCTCTCCCTCCCTCTCACTCTGTGTCTCTGTCTGTCTACCCCACCTCTATCTCTCTCCTCCCTCCCTCTCACTCTGTGTCTCTCTGTCTACCCCACCTCTATCTCTCTCCCTCTCTCACTCTGTGTCTCTGTCTGTCTACCCCACCTCTATCTCTCTCCCTCTCTCACTCTATCTCTCTCCCTCTCTCACTCTGTGTCTGTCTACCCCACCTCTATCTCTCTCCCTCTCTCACTCTGTGTCTGTCTACCCCACCTCTATCTCTCTCCCTCCCTCTCACTCTGTGTCTCTGTCTGTCTACCCCACCTCTATCCTCTCTCCCTCCCTCTCACTCTGTGTCACTCTGTCTACCCCACCTCTATCTCTCTCCCTCTCCCTCTCACTCTGTGTCTCTGTCTGTCTACCCCACCTCTATCTCCTCCCTCTCTCACTCTGTCTCTCTGTCTACCCACCTCTATCCCTCTCCCTCTCTCACTCTGTCTCTCTGTCTACCCCACCTCTATCTCTCTCCCTCTCTCTCACTCTGTGTCTCTGTCCGTCTACCCCACCTCTATCCCTCTCCCACTCTGTGTCTCTGTCTGTCTACCCCACCTCTATCTCTCTCCCTCTCTCACTCTGTGTCTCTGTCTAACAGTGTGTGTGATGTGAATGTAGGTATGAGAATGGTAATTACTTCTTTTTTCTTCTTATTCTTCTTTTCTTTCTTTTTTCCTTTTTGTTTTTGTCTGAGGGCAAGTTTCCGTGTTATGACGATATTTATTCATGTACATATTTATCTATTTACCTATTAAGGTTTCATGACATGAATTTTTATTCTATTCTATTCTGCTTTATTCTATTCTATTCTCTCTCTCTCTCTCTCTCTCTCTCTCTCTCTCTCTCTCTCTCACACACACACACACACACACACACACACACAGAGTGGTGGAGAACGACAACAGCAAGGCCCTGAAGGATCTCAGCCTGCCTCCTGATGCTGTCCTCATCGTGCCTCCCATACCCGTGGAACCGGGACCTCATTACTTCGCCCGTCTTGGCATCGACACTGGTCCCTTGACCATCTTACCCAACATCACTGGTCTGCCTGTCACTTATGTGGACCGAACCTGGGACCCACAAGGTGAGACAGCACTGACTTTGATCCCACACTTGCAAGATTTTTTTCCCGGTCCACTTTACCTTGAGTGGTGGACAGGACCTAGTCATTAGTCAATAAACCGAGGTTCCCATGTGCAGCATTCGCACAGCGCACGTCAAAAGCACCTAAAGGCAGCTTGTCAGTCAATTATACCTATGCAGGCATCCTGTTTGTACAAATGACTCCTGTCTTTCTGAAGTGCTTAGTTTATTCTCTGAATAAGCATTGGCCATGTGTAAGTCGTAACGTTGATGGTACCCCTGTCTCCGTGATTCAGGAACTATTTTGATTGATCCCAGAGCTATTTTGGACTCATTTCAAACGTATCCATGTTTATGTGATCCAGGAGCTATTCTAACCAATTTTGAATATATCCTTTCTGTTCTGTTTTACCTTATCATATTCCATTCTGTTCCATCAATTCATATATCCATCCATTCGTTCATCCATGTATCATTGTGTCCGTCAAGGCCTGAACGAGGTACAGTTCGGGCGCTGTTGCAATCCCAGGTTGAGCAGGTGATTGCCAGGCAGGGTGAATCCAGGCGGCCTTTTTTCGTGCCTCTTGCCACCTTTCCCTTCCGGGTAAATCAGAAACATACATTTCTATGTTGCAGATGTGTTTATGTATGCATGTATGTCATTCTTTTGCTCAACGTCTGTCCACATTGTTTTGAAAGAACATCCACCACCTCTCCAAACCTACCCTGCCTGACCTAAACACTCCTTTTCCTTTTCCTCTCTTCTTACATTAAAGGAGATGGAAAATACAGAAAACATACAGAAAATAACGACAATCTAAGTAATGATCTGGTAAAATTTCAACAGAAAATAAACAAGAACAACTGGGGTTTGGAGAATAACCCCCCTGCTCTGAAACCGTCAAAACTGAAAAGAAAAAGGGGGAGGACACGCATTTTCACACATGCACACACAGTTTTCCCTGTTTGAACAGGAAGCCAATTTCCTGGCGCGGCATGGCTGAAATCTAAATCAGTGCAAAGGTGTCAATGAGAAGAAGCCAATGCTCACCCACTACCTAAATATACACAAAATAAAAAGGGAAAAACAACTTTAAAAATAGTAGGATACCTTTTTGTTCCCGAGCATAAATTAGCCCACAACACTAAAACCCGGAAAAACCCCCCTTTTTTTTTTTTTTTTTTTTTTTTTTTTTTGTTTTTTTTTTTTTTTTTTTTTTTTTTGGTTTTTTTTTTTTTAAATTAAAAAACTTGTAAATAGAAAACCCCGCTCGGACCCGGTAAACTTATTTTTGGGAAAAAATAGATTGTCATACTATTAACCCCCAAAGGGGCCATCATTGGGACACAAATTCAAAAAATTTTATTCCGGGTAAATCATATTAATGAAACCGAAAAAAACCATCTGAAAAAACATTGGCATAAAACTAACCCCCAAACGAAAAAAAGGGAAGGGAAGGGCTAAAAGGAAATTTTTTTTGGAACACCCAGCGGCAGTCAATATAATAAATCTAAAAGAAAATTTAAAAACCCCTTTACATGTTTTGGCGATGGCAGTGGACTTCCCTTAAACACTTCTGAACAACCCGAAGCCCTGAGGACCATCATTGCCATAATTTAGCCCCCTTGCCCAAAGGGGACCTTGGACCTGGTCAGCAGATATTTGACCACAGTGGGGGCAAAAACGAAAAAGGGTTCAGAATTGTAACTCGGGCCAAGGCATTAACGGCTTTTTACCCATACTTATAAAATATTTTTTTTTCTGCTAATCTGCCCGGAAAAATATTTTTTAATTACACTTTCCCTTTTAAAAAACATTTGGTAAACCAAATCCCAAAAATTGGGAATCTTGTGGGTTTCCCAGTCCATACCAAAATGCCAAATTTTTTTGCCCCCCAAACCCCAAATAGCACTAGTTTTCTTGAATTCAAATAAAGACCTGAGACACACCAAATCTATTAAGAGCTGTAACACAACATTCAAATATTTCCTGCCCCCAGCAAGTAAAAAATTCGTATCATCAGCATTTTGGGGTTTTATTTTTTTTTCAACTAAAAAGGGTTTTTCCTCGGATACCATTTTTTCCCCTTTAAATTTTTTTCCCTACACCCCATTACAAATAAATAGGGTGAAAAAAGGGCCCCCCTCCTTGTCTCCCACCTCTCGAAAACTTCAAACCATTCAAAAAAAACCTGACCTTTTTTCCAACAATCACACATGACTTATATTTGTGAAAAAATACACAAACCCCACCAAACACAATTTTCTTTGAACCAAAACCCCCCTTTGGGATATTTAAAACATAAAACTCCCCAAATTATTGATAAAAAAGGTCTTTTCGAAATCTTTTTTCATTTTTTAAATTTCAGGAAATTATTTTTATCTAAATAGGCTTAGGGAAACCAAATAAAATCTCAAATTACCCCAAATGTATCAAACCCAAAAAAACCCCCTGGTTGATCTTCATTAAAAATGTTAGGTAAAAAACCTTTTTTTAAAACATTTTAACAAAAACAAGAGGGCCCAAATTTACAGACTACATTTAAATGAGAGTTAGTCCCCAATTTTTTTTTCCAAATTTTGTTTTTGGCTTATCCCCTTCGGAGATAAAAAATTTTAAAAAAAATATTCTGCACAAAAGCCCCAAAATCGAAACCTGGACTCATTTTTTTTTCATATTTCAAAAGAGCTTGTGTCCCCTTCCCCCCCATTGTAATAAACCCTCAAAATTTCACTTGCTTCTGACCCCTTCAAACAGGGGAAATATAAATTCATTTAAATTTTCTTTTCACAATATATAAAGTTTCTATAAAGAAAAAAATTTTTTCCCTTTAAGATTCCTTTTGATTTTTGGGAAACCCTTCCCCGTATTGGTCAAAAAATTTGGCTAGGGTGTTTACTAAAATAAGGCGTTTTTTTTTTTTTTAAAATTTCAAAAGTTTTTACTAACTTCCTCCCCTTTCCCAGCTATCCATATAGCTCAGCCCTTTAAAAATACCCCTTCCTTTCCCCGCTTCCCTCGAAAATTTTTGTAGCTGTTTTTTTTTTTTAATTTCAAAGAATTAATATTCTTTATTTTTTTTTTTTGATATTTCTAATCTACAGATGTCTAAATTACAATTGCCCCCATTTTTTTTTCTTTTTTTTTTCATTGAAGCTTTAAAAAAATTTTTCCCTCGTTTTCCCTTTAATTTCCATTAAAAGGAAGTCAAAAAAAATAGAAAAGAAAAAAGAAACAGAAATTCATCACCAATTTTCCCGGGGGGTCACAAGAATATTGGGGGGGGGGAGGGTAAAATTAACAATGAAACGAACAAAAATCGAAAGTCAACAAAAAAACACGATACAGAATTTGGGTTTACTACAATGCATACAAAAAAAAAACTTGGGGTTTTTACCACCTTGGCACGCACTGCACACACACACACACACACACACACACACACCCCACAAACATGCGCGCGCGCCGCACACCACACACCCCTTTTGAACAAAAACCCGCATATTACAGGTGGATGGGGGCCTGAGGCTAGATCTTCGGGCAAAAGGGGTTTTCTTTTGAAAACAATTCTAGTTATAAAACTGGTTTTGGGGTTCGAGAGACGGGGAAATGACTGCTTTGGGGAAAAGCAAATTGGCGAAGCGTTTGGGTTTTCGTCCTAATACTTCTGTACCGTGGGCCAGGGGGGGAGCATCTCGAAAACCCCAAAGAGCAAGATGTATTCATCCTGGCGGTTTTTTGTTTTGCTTTTTTTTTGAGTACCCTTAAAAAATTTTCTTCTAAGAAGGTTGTTTCCACCCCCGGTGATTTTGGGTGAAATTTTTTTACAATTTTTTTTTCAGGGCGGGGAAAACTTCCCTCCCTTTGGAAATTTTTTCCGTACCAAACAGAAAATAACAAAGGGTTTAAAACCCTTTCAATGATTTTTCGGTAGAACTTTTGAGGGGGCCAAAAAAAAGTAAAATGCGCTTTTGGTGTTTTTCCTTAAAAATTTTTTTTTCCGTTTTTTTTCTCCCATTTAAAAATGGGTTGGAAATAAATGGGTTTCCGAGAAATTTAATTCCCCTGATGAACCACTTGCTTTTTTTTTAATGAAAAAGTGAAAAGGGTCAAAATCGGGTTTTTCCCAAAAATCTAAAATTAATTCTTTGTTTTTTGTTTACTTTGATTTCTAAGTTGTTTTAAATTCACACCACAACAATTTCTAGTATTTTCTTCCTTTTTTTTTTTGACTCAGTGTTGGGAAATTCCCCCCCTTCTAGGTAGTACATGGGCAAACTTGCCATGGTGTTACATTCATTACGATTTTGCCAGTCAGTGGAATAGGGGAGTACAACAGTGGGGTAAAACACATCCCTGTGGGCCCTCAAATTTTGGGAAAAAACATGTAAAGGGACTAAAGTAAACCAACAAAAAAAAAATTTTGCGGCCTGCATCTTAAAAAATCGGGATCAATGCACAAAATTTGATTCGGCAGCAAAAGATCTTTCATTTTCAAAAAAATAGTTTTGTTTGGTACTATGTGTTGAACGCAAGCGCACCCAATGAAAAGGCCCTACGGGCGATAACATTAAACAGCTAGGCTGTGCTTTTTTTGGAACGGGAAATGTTTTGAAATTTTTTCTTAAAGCATTTTGGAAAACCACACATGACGGGGGGACAGTTAAATAGGCCCAGGGGAAGACCAAGATATTTGGGGGAACTGCACACTTCCAAAAAAGGGCCCGGGTGAAAATTTTGTCGGGGCCCCAGGGGCCCTTTTCTCTTTTTCCCAGACGACTAAAGTGCTCCGCCCTTTCCTTTTTTCCTTAAAGACATAAAAGGGGGGGTGGGGGCGGGGGGGGTTTTTGGGGTGCAACTACGCGGAAGTAGAAAAAGGGTTTGTCAAACCTGGAGAAAAAATTTTTTTCTGTAATGATGTTGACTGCCCTAGGGGGTCATTTGTAATCAGTGATGTTCGGCAGCCCGGGTTTCCAAACACTTTCCAAAGGTTGTTTTGCAGACAAATTTTTTGTCACCCTATAAAAACCGGACTAAAACCCCCACCCAACCCAAAACAAACCCACCCAAAAAACACGACAAAACAAAAAAATAATTCAAATTTTAAACACACATTTACCCCAAATTCACAAAACAGAATTTGCCAAAAAAAACCCCACCACCACATTTTCCAGCCGCAAAAACCCTGATCCCATTTTAAATGTCAGAGGGGGATAAATAAACGGGAAAACACAGAACGGGAAAAGGGGCCGACCAGGGGAAAAAACCACTTTCCAGGGGTTTTAAAAAAGAATTTTATCAGGGTGCACTTGGGATATTTGATAAAAAAAACTAAAAATACTGAACCACTCTGCAAAAACACAAGAAAAAAACAAACGATGACTTGAAGGGCAAAAACCCTGAAGAAAAATGAAAAAGATAAAAGACAAAAGGAAAATAGTAAAACCAAATTTACAGTAAGAGAAGAGGGCAGCAAAAAACCACCCATAAAGACACCCAAAAAGGAGCAAAAACCCCGGGGCCTGGCCAACACAGGCAAAAGGGGAAAAGGGTGCAGGAAGTGGGCTGAAAACTGCAAAAAATTTTTCATCACCCTTCTGGTAGGATTCCCCCTACCCCCCTAATGAACACACGAAAAACGGGATAAAAAAAAACCCTTTAACCACACTGAAAGGGGCTTTTAAAATTTATCGCTAAAAAATTCCGTTGACCCCGCTCCACGCTTAAACATTCACAAGTGAACACTTTCCCCTGAAAAAATATTGAAACATAAGACTTTAAAGAATGGGGGGGAAAAAAACCCTAAAAATTTTAGAAAACATACAAGGGAAATTTTGACCTTGTAAACAAAACCCAAAAAATAAAACTTTCCCTTACAATAATAAAAAGGCTTTAAAGGGGAAAACTTTTAAACTAAACTCCCCCACCTAGGGGTAATTCTAAAAAATAAATAAAACGAATCACAGCTTTTTCCAAAATTTAAAAAGTTTTTTTTTAAAAAAAATCAAAAACAGAGGGAAACAATACAACCCCAAAATTCCCTTAACCCCAAATCCCAATAAAAAAAATTTCAAATAAACCACTCGAAATTTAACAAAAAACAGGACAAATGAAACAAAAAAAAAAGCACTTTTAAAACAGTCAACTGACAATTACAAACTACAAACGATAATTTTTACCAACAACAGGGGAACTCACCTGCCACCCTTTACGCGGGAAACAAAAAAAACAGACGACACTTTCCCCCACAGGCACTCCCCCCTGAGCGGGGAGCCCCACAAAAAACTAGATACAGGCCCCCGGAGGAAAAGCCATCCCACCTAAAGGGTACCAACGGGGAAAAAAAAACCCCAACCCAAACAACACACCTTCCCCCCAAGAGGCCCCGGGGCCGCAAAACCTAGAGAATTTTTCCACGACAGAACAAGAGACTTTAAAAACTCTGCTCAGCATTGACACAAACACAAAAACGAACTCCCCGTTTGAAACGTAAAAAACCCAAAACCCCGGGGAACCCAAACCCCCACACTAAACGAATGCCCCGAATGGGAAGGGGAAAATTTGGGAAGGGAAATTTGCACAAAACACTCCCACATGAAAATTTCATGATTTGTGAAAAAAGTTTTTCAAAATTTGTTTCCTTTAAAAAAAAAAACTTTGCCTTTTTAAATTTGCTTTTTTCAACTTTCTTTTTTGCCTTATTGTAAAACTGTTTATCACATTTTCCCCAACGAAATGCCCCTCTCTTTTTCCTTTTTTTTTTGGGCCTAACCGCCCCTTTACCCCAAAATTTTTGCCCTTTTGGGAAAATTTTTTTTTAAATTTTTTTTTTTGGATTGCACACATTTAAACGAAAGAAATGAAAACCCATACACGGTCTTTTAAAAATTCATCAATTTTTCCCTGCAAAAGTTTTTAAAAAAAAAATGCACCAGTCGTACTTTCCCAAAACAGCCCCTGCAAGGTCTCAAAAAAAGGGCCCCCAACCATTTTTTTGACATTTTTCACGACTGGTTTTTTTTTTGGGCTTTATTTTTTGGTTTGCACCCCGGGAAACCAGATACCACGTGATCGGACTGCCCCCTAAAGGCGCAGGCAATCGTGTGGTACGCCTTCTTGATGGAGGGAACCCGGGGGTTGAGGGTCTTGCCCACCCAATTTTTTGGGCCCCGGGCCACTTTTTTTGGAACACTTTGGTATCTGTTTTCCTGGGGCTGGTTTTGTTAAAATCAAAAACAACGATGAGGGGTGGAGTCGGGCCAACTGTTTTTTATCAGGAAAAAAAACCCCAAAGCTCACCATCCATTTTGTCATCAGAATACATTTTAATTAGCCAAACGACAACATGGGCTTGACGTTAGCCCCCGGCCCCATTTTGAAGTGGGGTCCCATTTTTTTGGTCACGCAGACAAGTTTTCTTTCGGGCCGTAAAATTTTTTTTTCCTTTCCCGGCAATTTAAATCTTTGATATCACAGGGGGGGGCTTTTTAATTTTTTTGCCCTCAATTTAGTGAACTTCGTTTCAAAACTGCAGGGTTCCTGTCGGCGATTCACTGACAAGAAAACAGCTTGCCCACCGTAAATGGCTGAACAAACCCTTATTTATTTTAAAAGGAGGCCCCCTCAAAAATTTTTCCATTTTTATCAAAAAAAAAAACATTTTTAAATACACATGCCCGTAAAAAAAATTTCTTTAATCCACATCCTCGAAAATAATTTTTGCTTCTATTTTTGGGGGATTCTACTAGCGCTAATACTCTAAAACCCTTGTTAGTTTAAAAAAACTGCTTTGTTTTTAAAGTTTTTTTTAAAAGGGAAAGTTCTTTAAACTCCTTATGATTTTTGGGTCCTTGATATCCCCCACGGGGAGCTAAATTTAGAATTTTAATAAGGCTGTTTTTACACAAAATAGTAAGGGGCTAGGGCACCTCCTTCAATTATAAAAAATTTCCCATAAAAACAAAGCCCTTTTAAACATAAGTTCCAATATACCTCGTCCAAATTTTTGATTTTTTTTTAATTTTCCAGCCAAACCCTACAGCGGGGGAACGAAATTGAAAAAATTTTAAACCATCACTTTTAAAAAAAATTTTACAACCACAATTTTAAAGGGCAAAATCAAAAAAAATGCACCTTTCAAAAAAAAATTGGCCCGTCCCCCTAAAAACCCAAACATTGCTTTTAAACTCTCTCTTGAGGGGGTGAAATTTTGTTACTTTTGTGTGGGTGTGGTGTGGGGTGGGGTGTTGTGTATTTCATGTTTTTTTTTTTTTTCTCTTTCCCCTTTTTTGGGGAATGGTTTTTTGAATGGTAAAATAATGGAATTTTTTGGGTTTGGGGTTTTTGATTTTGTGCTCATTTTGGGTTTTTTTTAGCTTTTTTCCCCCCTTTAGGGCGAGGCGGAGGGAAAAAAGCTTTTTTAACTTGCTTATCTATTACCCCCCTTTTAAAAAAGATTTTGTTTTGGGCCCTTGGGTTTTGGTCTTGCCCCTTGTCTTGTCTTGTCTTTTTTTTTTCACTAAAAACCGGGTGTTTCCCCCTTCTGCACAAGCTCCCTCAACCCCACTAAATTTACGAATTTAAAGGGAAAACCTTAAAATTCCCAAAGCACGCCTTTTTTCCCTAAACCCAACCCACAATGCTGCGAGGCTGGTGCCCTTCTTAAATTATGGTTTTTGCCCGTACTTGTCAATGTGATAAACTGATTTTTGTTTCCCTTTACCCGTTAATTTTTGGTGCTTTTTTTGTTTTTTAATTGGGGGGGGCCTTTAAATAAGCCACACTTGACGTTTTTCCTTAAATAAACCCCCATTTGATGCCCTTTCCCCTTTAAATAACCATGCTAATGCCCCCCCCTTAAAAAAAACCACATTTTGTTTCCCTTTCCCCTTTAAATAAGCTACACTTGATGCTTTCCTTAAGAAAACCAAAATTGATGCCCTTCCTTAAATAAGCACCTTAAAGGGCCCTTTCCTTAAATAAACCACCTTTAAATGCCCGTCCTTAAATAAACCACATTTGATGCCCTTCCTTAAATAACTCCACTTATTTTTTCCCTTTAAAAAATAACCACACTTGACTTTTTTCCCTTTTAAAAAAATCACACTTGATCCCCTTTCCCCCTTAAAATTAAAGCTACCTTGATGTCCCCCTTAAATAACACACTTGACGCCCTTTCCATAAAAAGCCAAAATAAATCCCCTTTTCCTTTAAATAAGCCACTTTTGGGGATGCCCTTTCCTTTTAAAAAACCCCAATTCATGCCCTTTTAAATTCCTTCCTTCAATAACCCACCCCCATGTCCCTTTTCCTTACATAAGCCACACTTCATGCCCCTTCCCATCTTTTTGTTTTTTAAATGTGCTTATCAGGTTTGTTCTTGGAAAAACACTCCCCCAAAAAAAAAGTATCCACCAAAATCAACCCCCTTGCTTCGGGGCTATTTAAACCTTTGGCAGGTAGGACGGTAAAATTCCTTTCAGGTTCTAGCCCCCGGGGTTTTAGCCCCTCGGGGCCTAAACCCCCTGAAAGGGTTTTTCCGCTGGGGCAGTTTTCCCCCTTTGCTGGGGAAATTTAAACCCCAAAGGCCGCTTTTACCCGCAAGCACGATTTCCTTGAATAGGGGCCCCAGGAGAAAAGGCAAATTTTTTGGGTCCCAAACCCACGGGGCGGAGAAATTTGAAATGCCCTTTGGGAACTGTTTTTTTTTTTGGGTGTGCATGTGCCCTGTCGGGCACTCCTCGCCCAACTGCTTTTTGGAGTCAAAATGCCACTGGGGGTTTTGGGGGTTTTTTTTCCCCCGTGTTTTTTTTTCTGTGGTGTGGGCAGCGGGTTTTTTTTGTTTTTTGGGGGCATTGCAACCGCTTTTTTCCAGGTCATTCACATAACCTTTAAAGGGGTTTAGGCCCCTATGATTTTTTTCCTTGGTCGCGGGTCTTTGGGACTTGAAAAAATTGTTGTGGTACGGGGAATTTGCAGGGTGTGAATGATTTTGGGGTTTTGCATTAGGTGTTTCAAAATTTTTTTCGGGGAAATATTAAAAAATGCCGTGAATTTGTTTTGGGGTTCGTCATTTCTTTTATGTTCATGCTATTTTAAAATTTTCTTCGTCCGAAGTGAATAAAAGTAAATTAACTGAAAAAAAAAAAAAAGTGTCCCTTTGGGGAAAATGAAATTTAAAATGAGTTAAAAGTTTTTAAAAGGGTTCCCGTAACGGCCCGGATGGTGGGCGGATGATAGGTTTTTTGTAACCTTTCACTTTTTTGGGGGCAACACGACCCTTTTCCATTTTCAGGTATTTTCTCCTTTCTCCTTGTACCCTTTTTTACGGGTCCCTCCCGCTGCTTTTGGCTTGGGCTGGAGGGAGGGGCCCGCATGGTGCAGGACTGGCACTGTGTTTTGGGTGGCTGTGGGGTGGAGGGGGAAACTGAAAGGTGCAGGAAATGGGACTGTGTTTTTGGTGGCCCGTGGGGGGAGGGAGATCTGCCCTGGTGCAGGACTGGCCCCGGGGGTTCTGGGTGGTTGTGGCTGTGGGCGGGGGGGAGATCTCATGGTGCAGGACTGGCACTGTGTTTCCCGCTGGGTGTGGCTGAGGGGGATCTGCATTTGGGGCAGGACTGGCACTGTGTTTTTTGCTGGTTTTTGGGGGTGTGGGGCCCGGAGGGAGATCTGCTGGGGCAGGACTGGCAAATGTGTTTTTTGGGTGGCTGTGGGCTGGGGGGAGACTGCAGGGGCAGGGGCTGGGGACTGGTTTTTTTGGGGGCTGTGGCTGGAGGGGGAACGTATTGGGGCAGGAACCGGGGTGGGGGGGGGGGGCTCTGGTTTGGTGTGGGGGGGGGAGGTCCGTATGACAGGACTGGAACGGGGCCCTGGTTTGGTTGTTTGGGTGGGGCGGAAAGGGGGGTCTGCAAGGGGCAGGACTGGCACTGGGGTTTCCCGCTGCTGTGGGCTGGAGGGGGATCTCGTGGTGCAGGACGGAAAAAGTGTTTTTGCTTGCCCGTGGGCTGGGGGGGAGATCTGCCCGGGGGCAGGACTGGCAAAGTGTTTGCTTGCTGGGGCGGGGGGGAGATCTGTATGGTGGGAGGACGGAAATGTTCTGGGTTTTGGCCGTGGCTGGAGGAGGCGTAGGTGGGGAGGACCCGGGAAAGGGGCCCCTGTTGGTTTGGCTGTGGGCCCCGGAGGGAGTCTGCAAAGGTGCAAGGGGCTGGCAAAAGTTTTTTGCTGCTGGGGGGCCCCGGAGGGGGATCTGCATGGGCAGGACTGGCACTGTTTCTGTTTTGGGTTTTTGGCTGGGGGGAATCCCGCGTGGGGCAGGGCCGGAAAATGTTTCTGCTTCTGTGGGCTGGAGGGAAAAAATTGCGGGGGGCAGGACGGCACTGTGGTTTTTTTCTTGCTGTGGCTGGAGGGAGATCTCTTTGGGGCAGGCTGGGACGTGTTCTTTCGGTGGCGGCGACAAAAACAAACGGGGAAAAAAGCAACGAAAGGGCAACATCTGCTTTGGGGGGACTTGATCGCACACTGGGGGTTGAGGGGGAAGTACTCTTTCCCACCAAAAATTATTCCCCCCCTAATTCCATCCATTCCTGACCTGCGGTGCATTCTTGACTGCGGCGGCAGAGAATGTTTGTGACATTTTTATGTTGGGGAGTGGTGTTCTTCAGACGTGTCCAGCTTCTTCTGCCCTCAGGTCCCTCCCAAACACTGCAAAAATCGCGCGAGACTGATGGTGGCGATCAAAATGTTAAAGAATAGCTTGTTTTACGGGTGTGCCCTCTCTGATGCGTCAGATATTTTGCTCAGGTCACGATGGTGATAATGATTATGATGTTGATGCACACACACACAACACACTGCACACACAACACACACACACACACACACACCACACACACGCCACACACACACACACACACACACTATATCCATCCGCCTCTACCTCCTCTGCACCACTACCACGTTAAGGCCGATCCTGTCCCACTGTCATTATAATAATAATTATTATTATAATAATTTCTAACTTTCTATGGCGCGATATCCAGTACTAATGCTCCTCAGGCGCCTTACATCATCGAGGCAGATATAAACATAACATAAAACATTACAACAGCTCAATCCAATGCGTTCACAAATGAATTAAAAAAAATGATCCACCAACAATAAAATTATCAAGTAAATAATGCTTTGAACTAAAATGAAATACACACAACTTTTAGACACAGTCATACATGCGCGCGCGCCACTCACACATCACACTCGCACACACACACACACACACACACACACACCACACACACACACACACATACACACACAAATATACACTGAGCAGACGCCCGGACACATTATCTATATATATTTATATATAAGAGATATATTTCATATATATATATATATATATATATATATATATATATATATATATATATATATCAACTGCACTAAAACAGATTACGTGAGTATAATATTCTCTAGCATAAAACCCGGTGGCGAACAGACTTTGGACTATCCATCGTGCTAGTACAGAAATGTTCACATCACGCAGATTTCAGTTCAATTCAATTCAAAATATTTTTATTATCTGCTTCAACCAAAAACATAAAATTTTTCTTTAGGCTCACTTAAAATAAAATGCCCGTCAGCAAATAAAAACTGACACACCCTTCGTTATCGCCATGCACACATCAATTATTATGTAAAAAGAAAAACATGTGGGTAAGATACTATTACATTTGATTCAGATGTAACAACTGTGTGTGTGTTGCGTGTGTGCCCGTGCGTGTGCATGCATCGTTTTGTGTGTGCGCACGCGCTGCGCACGCGTGTGTGTGCCTGCGTGTTTGAGCGTGTGTGCGCGCGCGCACGCGCGCGCGCGTATGTGTACGTTTCAATCATTAATAAAAAGGAAGAATATTCAGTAAGATAATAATAACATTTAAAAAGACAAATGCTCATCAACAATAAAACCGAAAAAACGAATGAGCAACTGGCACAAACCCTTCCTTGATCACAGCATACATATTAACTATCATGTTAAAAGAAAACATTTAGGTAAGAAAACAAAAATTACATTTTAAGATAAAGTGAAACATTTCAATGATATAAAAGGAAAATATTCAGTAAGATAATTATAACATTTAAGAACATGAAATCACAGTGTTGAAGAGTCAACACCGCCACCAAGACTAAAAGATACACTGTGACTCTCAGTCATGCTCATTTCTCTTTTCCTGTTCGTCGCCATAACGCTGGCATCTGGCTTTAGGTTTGATTTTATTTCTTCGCCGAAAACTACTGTCATCAGGCCACAGCCCAACCACTGCTGCCCATCGGAGGAAGCATGCCCCAGGGAATTTCTTTACCCCCAATTCACAACTTTTGCCTCGGTCAGTGAAATTAAACAGCAGTTCGCGAATGTGAACGTCAAGTTTAGTTTCGAGGTGAATTTGGTTGGGAAGGGAATGTTAGTTTGTTAGGCCATTAATCAGCTTTCTAGAGTCAAAGCCACCATGGTCACATGCCATGTCAGCAGAAATCTATAAATCCAGCACCCCAGTGCTGCTGCAGAAACTCACTGAATATTTTCACACTTTGAGTATTGTTGATCTCACGAAGGCCGTTGACACTGTCAGTAGTAAGGGCCTGTGGAGGAGGATGTCAAAGGTCGGCTGCCCAGAGAAATTCATTCAAGTGGTGTGTCAGTTTTACAATGGCATGAAGGTTCGGGTTTTTGGCGACGGTGAAGCTTCCGAGTCCTTCCAAGTCACCGATGGTGTCAAGCAGGGCTGTGTCCTTGCACCCACTTGTTCAGCTTAAGGTTATCGCAGCACTGTCAGAAACTTTCCAGAAAGTAATGGAGGAGTTGGCCTGAACTACAGAACTGACTGTTTGCTGTATCAAAGGTAAAGGATAGTGTGATGTGAGACTTTCTCTCCGCTGATGACTGCCTTGAATGCTTGATCATATCCTGAAATGCAAACCAGGATGGACAAGTTCTCAGCTGCATGTGACGTCTGTTGGCTGTCCATCATCACGAAAAGGTCATGCACCAGCCAGCTTTTCATGCCTCCTACACAGAACCCAAGATGACAGTGAACGGGCTGAGACTACAAGTGGTAGTTCACATATCTTGGTAGAAGCCTTTCTGAAGCAGTAACTATTGACGCTGAAGGAAAATATGAGTTTTCCGAAACCATCTCTGCCTTTTGCAGACTTTCGTGCTGTATGGGAGCATCGAAGGATCAACCTGCAAAACAAAGCTAAAAGGCTACCGACCAGCGTTGCTTCCTGTAGAATAGGCCTATCTATGACATAATCAACAGCTCTAAAACCTCATGGCATGTCTTCCAAATATGAGGATGAAATAACGAAACAAAATACCAAAGATAAAAGTTCTTTCTAGGCTGACTCACTGCACGCACACACACACACACACACACACACACACACACACACCACACACACACACACATGAACTCTTTGAAAGTTCTAGTGCTCGTATCCGCAAGCAATCAACTAAGATTAAATTTTGTTTGTCTCTTTTTTTTCTGTTTTGATTTTTATTTTCTTTAATTCTGTTTCTGTGACTTTCTTCGCAAAGCGGTCATTTCCTAACTGATTTACCAGCCAGTTCTAAACACCAGTTGAAGACAAACCTAAATGATGTCAAATCCTTAACATAAACATATCGCCTCAGGCACATTGCAACATGTATAGATCTGCACAAACCAGTCTACAACAGGCTGACTGAAACACAAAGAAAAATTCAATTCATCTTGCATGTTCATTCCAGTTTATTCAGTATCCACTTTTGAATATTCATATGCAGTAAACTCGCCGATGGTGTAGTTTGTGTCACTATGTGTGTTCTGTCCAGAATTTGTATTTCTTTTCTGGTAATTGCAAACAAGAAAACAATGTCGTGCCCTCTTCCCAAACATAGCCTATGTTTCTGGTGACTGGTAAATGGGATTATGGAATTTTTGGTTCGGATCGAGCGTCAAACGACATTAACCGTTAATGATCCATATCTAAAATTCCTTGAGGAAGTTGTTCTGGCTTAGCTGGAAAACCATCTCTGTCTCTGACAATTAATCTTCCAAAACAGTCCCACCTATAGAAAATTCCACAGTACAGAGACTGCTGTCCTCTGTGATTAATAGTCTGCTTGCCAGGGCTAATGAAAAGACTTGTTTCAGACTGGTAACTTGCTCTGTTTGACCAGAGTACGGCTTTTGATACTCTGTATCGTGCCATCCTTTGGAAAGACCTCCAAGTGTCCTTTCAGATTGTTGTACTGCCTTTGACTGTTCAGGTCGTACCGGACTAGTCAATGGACAGTCTGTCCTTGTTAACGGTGTTATGTCTTTCCCCCGCCTACTTGTTTGTGAGTATCTTAGGGCTTGGTGTTGGGGCAGTACGTTCGACTGCGTGTAAATTCAACTTACCTCTGATGTGATTGATTCTTGAGCTTGTGACTACCATAAGTATGCTGTTGTCCAAAGTTCATGTCCCCCCAGGCGTTTTTTTTAAATGCTTTATTTAAAAAATTGGGGGTTGGGGGGCACTGCTGGCTTAAGGAAAAAAACAACAAATCCAAAAAAGAACACAGAAGAGACTGAGGGCCCTACCATGGGGTCAGCATCACGCTTTTTCTTAGTGGGCAGTGAGTTTTGCTAACACTTGGGGGGGAAGAGTTCTTTTCAAAACTTTTGTCAAGTACCTCGAAAGTAACATCTAGAACCCCAAAAATTTTTCCATGCATTGGGCCCTATTAAAATTTTTAAACTGCAAAGCAGCTTTTTTCGGAAATTTGGGGAAAATTTTTTTTTTCCCTTTCGCTCTTTTTGTTCAAAGACTCCCCGGTTGCTTGGGGCTCCCCTGCTGTCACCTCGGGTCTGGTTTAAAATGCACTACGGTTTTTAAAAAAAAAAAAAAAATTTGGGGCGTTCCACGGGGCAGATCAGTTTGTTGGGGAAGTTTTGAACGCGCCGCTTAAAATTACAGCGAGAAACTAAGCACGGGCACGTGACACCTTTGCTCAAGGAGCTTCCAATTAAATTCCGCATTCATTTCAAATTGCCACGCTCGCGTACCGCTTTTTCGTTGGCACACTCGCAGTATTTCTTTCTCACTCACAAGTTATCACTTTTTTCCAGTCACTTTCGATCTTACGGAAAGTGTGATTTTCGGGTGACGAACACTAATCTGAAAACCTTTGGTCAATGACATTTGCTTCAAAGCCCTCAGCTGTCTGGAACTCACTCACTGCTGATCTGCGAGAGGCCCCTTCCCTATACTCTTTCCAAGTCCCCAACTGAAAGACGCATCTGTTTTGTCTAGCATTTGATTAACGTTATGGTCTATTTTGCTGTCATAGGAGGGATATACTACTTTTTTACTTTTTTCAGTGTTGCATGTGTGGGTTAAAGGTGCTTGTGTTGGGGGAGGGGGGGTGGAGGGGGTTCTGTGTGTGTGTGTGTGTGTATGTGTGTGTGCGCGCTGTTCAGGACGCGATGATGGTGACTGTTTCTTTGTGGTTGATTCTTTTCCTTGATGATTGTTGCTTTTCTTTTGTAACATGTAAGTTGTGTGAACACCGTTAGTGGTTGTTGTTTTGTTCTTTTCTTGCCTCTCTTGTTTTTCTTTTTTTAGTATTATTTTCCTTCTTGTTATTTTGATTGTGAATTGCCATGAGCCTCTCTGTGAGGGAACAGCGCTGTAGAATAGTACTTATTTTGAAACGTG
>NC_134896.1:6764930-6789930 GCF_041734735.1 Babylonia areolata | reverse complement strand
GGACGATAGCCACTGGAGGGCATGTGTCGCAGCTTCAACTTCCATCGTTAGGCTGGAGGTTGTGACTTTGTAGGCAGCATTCTCTTCCCAAATTGTTTTTCCATTTTGTTTCGCAGTGAATCCCCAACCAGACTGGTCTTTGGTGACTGAGCCATCTGTGTATATGATGATGTCCTCTTCTTTACTGTAATTGACTGATAATTTGTTCTCGCGTTGATGTTTAATTATTGAATTATTAGTGAATCACAGAGAGGGCCCAAAATGTGTAGAGCACCGGGTAAAAACCACGCTTGATGACCATTGGGTTATGTAATGCCCAGCGGACCCCATCTCGAGTGTGGGCTGGCGAGCAAGCAGGCAGGTTTCGAAAGGTTGTAGATACAAATGTGTATCTGAAAACTGGATGTTAATACCACCCAGTCAGTCAGTGCAAAAGTCTACCAGGTGTTAAAACCACCACTGGTTATTTTAACGGACAGTCTACAAGCTTCAAAACAGATAAGTAATTTTTCTGTGACTTTCATTAATAATTTGTCATCACGTTATTGTTTAATCTTTGAATTATTAGTAAATTATTGAGAGGGCTCAAAACTCAAATATTTCAGAATAACCTTTATTTTTTCTGCAAAATAGAATCTGCTATGAAACAATATCCATATGCACCCTTCCACTGGCATAGAGGAGACAACCCGACAAAAATCCCCAATCCCACGGCTTTCATACAGTACCAATGGGATGAATGGCTGTTGGGTTAAACAGTCACTAACTGTATGCAGTCTGGCCTTAGGGCGACACCAGGCTGACGGACTCCACACAGATGGACATCCATTGCCCTTCCCTGATAAGAGGCTCTGTCAGGGTGACCGAATATTTTCCCTCACCACATAGAACACCCTTCTATGGATAAAAAAAAAAAAACCGTCTCGCGTGCACCTCGGGGATCAGCTGCATAGCACGAGACATAAATTCAGATCCCCAAAACCCCAAAACAGGCGTGGCAAAAGAGGTGGGAAAAGATTGTGCTTAGGTAGCAGAATGACAAAAGCAGAGTGGCTGTCAAAGAAATTCTTTAGAATCGGTAGTTGGAATTGTTCCAGCGCAAGAATGAGAATCTCAACAATTGAGAAATTGGCATATGATTTTGACATTCTATGTCTCCAAGAGACCAGGACAAGTGCAGACAGACCAATACATTTTGAGAATTTCACAGTCTTTCAAAGGAATGAAGGAAGAGGGGTAGCAATCATACTGAACAAAAACCTAAAAAACAAAGTTTCCACCATAAATCTAGAGAAATGGTGTAGCAACTCATGTGAATTATTGGGTGTGCGTCTTGAAAAACCTGACGGAGTTCACAAAAGCATTGTGCCCATCAATGCCTATGTTCACCCTGCACAACAAAAGAGGATTGGGCCTTTTTAGAGGAAATAGAGAACGAACTTGGAGACTCAGTCATTATCTGTGGAGACCTTAATGCAAGATCGAAGTTATGGGACCAGCGGAACACCAACCCACAAGGACTCGCACTTGAAGGAATGATAGGGGAAATTCTTCTTAGCCCTTTAACAACCGCATCTCCAACTCGCCTTGGAACAAGACAAGGGGACAGCGACAGTGTGATCGACATCGCTCTAACATCTCCAAAATTCAGAGCAGAAATGAATGCAGAGACGCTTCCATACCAAGGCAGCGACCACCTCCCGGTAGCTTTCAGTCTACAGAAACTGTCAGATAAACCCTGTATGAAACTGCGTGATCCATTTCAGTATGAAACCAAAGAGACAACCGTCATCGAAAAATTAAGACGCAGAAGAAACAAAAGAACGGCACTGAACAGGATGCAGACTATTCAGCCCCCATGGTGGAATACCGACAGAGAGAGCCTGGATAGAAAAACATGCGGCTGTCAAACTTTGGCAAAAAGAAAGAACAAAACCATCTCCGGACAAAGATATTGAAACAAAAATGAAAGAAAAAACTAAACAGTTTGAAGTCATTGCTCAAGAGGCCAAAAATGACAAGTGGAAAGAGTTTTGTGAGGCACTCAGTTATGACACAACATTGACAGAGTTCTGGCAATTTTATCGTCGCATGGAAGGGAAAACGTGCACAACAACAACCCCAGACATGTTAGACACTGACGGAACCAAGCTTAAGACAAACGAAGAAAAAGGATCTGCCTTGCTCAAACGTTTCATACAACAGAGTGATCAAAGAAGCTTGGATGAGAAAAAGAAATATGTTGAGGAGTTAAACCAAACCCTTATGCAGACTGGACCTGATGATGACTTAACAATGGATGATCTAAACGAGGCAATAGCTAAATGCAAGAAAGAATCGGTTCCTGGCCCAGACAAAGTTCGTTACTCAGACATCAAGGAGCTATCGGAAGAAGACAGAAGCAAACTTTTCAATCTATACCAAAACAGTTTCCATAATGGACAGGTGCCGGAGGACTGGACACCCAGCTTCTTAAAACCCATACCAAAACCAGGAAAGGACCATTGTTAAGTAAGCGGCTACCGGATCCTAACCATGCAAAACATTGCTGGAAAGCTCATGGAACGCATGATAGCCAGGAAACTTGCAAGGGATCTTGAACACAGGCACATTCTCCCTTCAAATCAAGGTGGTTACAGAACAGGCAAGGCCACATGGGAAAATGCAGCTGCTTTTGCATATGAGGTGTATGAAGGATTTCAAAGGAAAGAAGAAACACTAGCAGTAGCAATTGACCTTGAAGATGCCTACAACAAAGTCCAGTTTGCGCACCTCATGGAGCTGCTACTAAGGTATGGAGTAAGTTTGACACTAACAAGATGGATAGCAGCAGCGCTTCAGGAAAGAACCGTCGTCCTACGCCTCGGAGATTGGATGTCTGCACCTTCTAAACTATCCATGGGACTGCCACAAGGGTCTCCGCTCTCTCCTGTCCTCTACAATGTCTACACGAAGGGCCTTGCAGACTTAAACAACAATGGAATTGCTCGGGTGCTTACCCTTGCGGATGATGGCCTGGTCTTCAAAACTTCGAAAGATGCTCAGGAAAGAACTAAAGCCGTCCAGAAACAACTAAACAATATTGCTCAATGGTGCAAAGACACAGGATCTTCCATCAATCCAGTGAAAGCCCAAACGTTGCTGTGCACCCTCAACAACAAAACCGCGAGCAAATCACCATCTTCTGTGTCATTCGATGGGATTCAAATTGAGAAAACTGAATGCCTACGCTACCTAGGAATACACTTCGACAGGATGCTGACCTTCAGAAAACATACGGAAAATACTGTTCTCAAATGCAAAAAGGGCCTTTCAGTCTTAAAAGCAATGGCAACCAAAGGAATTGAACAACGACACCTCTTCCTGCTATACCAATCACTCGTCCTCAGTGTGATCGACTACGGACTTGGGCTAACAACACCGTCTCAAAGCAACCTCCTAAAATTAGAAAGAGTACAAAATGAAGCTATGAGGCTGATCCTTGGAACAACAAAAGACACGCCCACAGAAACCATGCGATACCTGCTTGACCTTCCTTCAGTGCAGGCCAGAAACAAGTTAGAACAGGTTAAGACCTACTTCAAAGCATTAGAAAACCCTCAAAACCCACTGCATGACGCAGTCAAAGAACCAAAAGGCAGCCGTCTTGGACGAGAAAGATCATGGATGGGGCAAGCAGAAGACACAATCCAGCTAGTATGCCGACTACAAGACCTGAAAGAAACAAAAGAATGGGAGAAAAACCCCGAAAACCTCAACCATCTATTCAACACAGTCATTTCACCCACTCTAGGAAGACATTGGCGGGAATGGCCAGAGGGCAAAACTGATGCGGAAGTGAAGCTACTTATAGAAGAAAACATTCCGACACTGAATGCCTAGCTGTACACTCTCTTGTAAAGAGATGCTTGTAAAGAAGTAAAACAAGCTCCAATTAGCTTTCCACCAACAATCTGTGACAAAAGATAGTGTGCACCAAATATATAACTGACAAATACAGTCTTGAATATAACCGTCACCACCAAACATACAAAATAAGTCTATCAAATCTCTTGTGTTTAGTAACACAGCAACCTGCACAGACACTACACACAATTATTTTTGTAGTTCCTTATAACTTCATGTTAACATTTAACATTGCTTCCATAGTATGACAGCAACTGACTAACCACTGACATACCACTGAATAAAAATAAACAAGCAAACTGTTACCATAGATTTAGACTTTTACACCACGACCAAATATTTGAACCAGACACAACACAGCAAGACTAAAGTAACAGAGAGGTAGAGGGAGGTGGGTACTAAAAGATTCTTAGCCCATGCTTTCACCATTTAGTGACTACATGGAACATGTTAGCTGGTCAGGTCAGGGGCATAGCCCTTTATACTGTACCATGTAACCCAGTACTACCTGCCGCATGTGAAGTCTCCCAACGACGGATCAGGCGGAGGAGGAAACCTTTCCCAACGGCTGTGAAGGAGGAAGAGGATAACCAAAGGGCAGGGGGAGCTCTTATCCTTGGCTGGAAGTCCTCCTAGGAGACGGAACTCCGAAGAAAAAACCTGCACCTGCCGAGGCTGTCCTACACGTGGCAGTTTTTGCACCTGTGGGACTGTGAGCGTCGGCAGGCGAGAGAGTGGGGAAGGGACTGCACAACTCCTCTTCACTAAAAAAAAAAAAAGGTCACCTGTGCTGGTCAGGCAACCAGGCTAATGTGGGAACGATGAGCTAGCCCTTCAACACCCAGCTTCCCCAAGCCCTGCAGCGATGGAGAAGTGGTAACGGGGACAGGCAGAGGATGCTACTGGCAGTTCGACTCTGCACGCAGGCGGCTGTGGGGTGATGGTCGTCCGCCGTAGACTGGGGCAAATGCAACGCCCGTATCCTCCCACAGTGCCAGAGCAGCCCTATTTAGGGACGTTACTGCTCTCCCCACACGGGGAAGGGGAGATAAAAGGATACCTAAACAAAGCCTGCCTCGCCAAGTACCTAGTAAGAAAGTGCACCTACTTTGACATCCAACACTAGCGTACACAGCAGCAGCTGACACACTCGGCTTTGTACAGAGGAGCCACAAAGACTAATTTGACGAGAACGACTCTGGAATCACCAAGCTCCTCAACACACTGCAAAAACGGCATCAGGATCACATTTCCGATAAAGACTGCCAGAGGAAGACAGACTAGTTCTTGCAAACCAAGCAACTAGTAGAGAAAGTCCGAAGAGCTTCAGTCCGCTGCTGATGCTCACGACATGAAGACATTCCATGATGGTCTCCGAGCTGTGTATGGGCCGAGAGTCACAGGATCAACCCCTGTCCGAGCCTTGGACCAGACCACCCTCCTGACAGACAAGAAAGACATCCTTGCCCGCTGAACACAGCACTTCAACACCCTCCTCAACAGGGAATCGTCCGTATCTGACGAGGTAATTGCAGCCCTCCCACAGCTACCAGTCATTGACTCACTAGCTGCCCCTCCCACCAAGGCCGAGACCTGGAAGGTCCTGAAGCTGACAACGTCAGGAAAAGCACCAGGAGCGGATGGAATCCAGGCTGACATCTACAAGTATGGAGGCGAGGTGCTGACAAGCTGACTGCCCTGTTCCAGTCTATCTGGGAGAGAGGGGAGGTCCCCCAGGATTTCAAGGATGCTTCAATTGTCCACATTTACAAACGGAAGCAAGACAAAACATCCTGCGATAACCACCGTGGAATCTCTCTCCTCTGCATCGCCAGCAAGATCTTTGCCCGCATCATACTGAACAGACTGGTTGACCATGTCTCCAACACTAATCTGTTTTACAAATGTACTCAAATCCATTTTACCATAAACAAAACCACACCAGAATTTCGACCAGGACTTGACCATTTCTTTGCTGGGGCATGAAATTTTATGTGTTCATGAAAATCACCAATAAGATCAAATCTATTGTCCACAAATGTTTAACAGAGAGAGAGAGAAAGAGAGAGGGTGTGTGTGTGTGTGGGGGGGGGGGGGGGGGCTGAGGGGGGAACAATTCGCGTGTGTGTGCGCGCGCATCCATGCATGCATGCGTGTGTGTGTGTGTGTGTATCTTACAAGGCACAATTAAATACCGTTGATTATTTGCTGAAATCAGCAACTTGAAAGCAACCAGAGAAAAGATCGAATAGGAAGATTGTCACCCCACTTTTCTTGTTAAATATTCACGGCTTTCTTCAAAGCCAAGGAACACACGCACACACACACACACACACACACACACACACACACACACACTACTTCCCTCCTCCTTCTCCACCCCATCACCGCCACCACACACACTGTCTATATAAAGCTGATCCTGTCCCACTGTCATTATTCACATCGCTCAGATACACTGTAACGGTCAGCCATGTTCCGTTCTCTGTTTCTGCTCGTCTCCGTCACTCTGGTGTCCATATCTGGCTTGGATTTTCATTTTTACCGAAAATATCTGTCGTTCTACAAGCCAACCACTAGCACTACTTCCTCGCCAACCACTGCTTCCTCGCCTTCCTCGCCAACCACTACTTCCTCGCCAACCACTGCTTCCTCGCCTTCCTCGCCAACCACTGCTTCCTCGCCAACCACTGCTTCCTCGCCTTCCTCGCCAACCACTGCTTCCTCGCCAACCACTGCTTCCTCGCCTTCCTCGCCAACCACTGCTTCCTCGCCTTCCTCGCCAACCACTACGCCAACCACTGCTTCCTCGCCAACCACTGCTTCCTCGCCAACCACTACTTCCTCGCCAACCACTGCTTCCTCGCCAACCATTACTTCCTCGCCAACCACTGCTTCCTCGCCAACCACTGCTTCCTCGCCAACCACTACTTCCTCGACTGAGGAAGACTGCCCCAACGGATTTCTCGTCTTCAAATTCACAACGTCTGCGATGGTCAGTGAAGTCAAACAGCACTTTGCGAACGTGAACGTCATCTACGGTTTCAAGGTGAGTTTGGTGGGAAGGGAGTGTTAGGGTGGATGTGTGTAGGGTGGGATTGGGAGTGTGGGAGTGAGGGTGTGGTGTGCTGGGATGAAGTCAAGACAGCCATCAATCAGCTTTCCAGAGACAAAGCTCAAGGGACAGGTGCCATGTCAGCAGAAATCTATAAATCTGGCGGCCCAGTGCTGCAGTGAAAACAACTCACGGTATGCTTTCACCCTTAAAGTATTGTTGATCTCATGAAGGCCTTTGACACTGTAAACAATAGGGGCCTGTGGAGGACGATGCCAAAGTTCAGTTGCTCAGAGAAATTCATTCAAAAGGTTCAAGTTTTGGGCGACAATGAAGCTTCTGAGTCTTTCCCAATCACCAATGGTGTCAATCAAGATTGTGTCCTTGCGCCAACCTTGTTCAGCACAAGGTTTATCGCACGGCTGTCAGAAACTTTCCAGTAAGCTGATGGAGGGTTTGGCCACAAGTTCTGAACTGACTGCACGCTGTGGTAATGTAAAGGAGAGTGTACCATGAGACTTTCTCTCTGCTGATGACTGCCTGAATGCTGGATCAGAGCCTGAAATACAAGCCAGCATGAATACGTTCTCAGCCGCATGTGACAACTTTGGGATCACCATCATCACGAAAATGTCATGCATCAGCCAGCTCCTCATGCAGCCTGCACAGAACCCAAGATGTTAGTGAACAGGCAGAGATTACAAGTGGTAGACCAGTTCACATGCCTTGGCAGCATTCTTTCTGGAGCAGTAACTATTGATGTTGAAGGTCTTCCTGGTGTGTCTTGCCATCAACACCACCACCTGCAAACCGTTACACAGCACCCCACAATATGGTGCAGTCTCTTCCACAAAGGTTACCAGATTTCAATGGCAAGGAGAACTGATGAGGCACAGAGTGGGAGATAACTTCATAACTCTAGAACAGTCATCTTCGGACACATCATGTCCAGTCACCCATCCAGTACATATGTTCTGGTCATTGTTTGCAATGATGGACGAACAACATAATGTGTGTGTGTGTGTGTGTGTTTGAGGACTGATCCATATGTGCTTCTATGCCTTAGCTTTGCTAAACCATATTATCAACTGCACAGCGGGATAGAATACTCGAGAATTCAATATTTGCTTTAATATCTATTTTTGTCTCTGAATGAAGACAATTCAATTAGCATTTTTCACACGGATTTCACACAAACCATGCACATAACATAAACATTTCATCTACCAAAACACTCCCCTGGTATCGGTTCTTAGTACATTGTCGGGATGTCTTGTTCTTTCTGTGTTTGCAGGGACATGGCACCAAGATGTACATATTTGGTATGTATCCTTATTTTTCTTCTTCTTGTTATTGTTGTTGATGCTGATGTTGGTTGTGGTGATGGAGATTTTTGTTGTGTGTCATCTTCTTCTTCTGAAGAGATTGACTTGTTTTACATTGCACGAAACTATGTCATATGAAACTACTCCCATAACTGTGCGACTGCCTTACCTGAGTGATGAGTGAATAAATTAGCAAGATCTACATACACTGAGTTGTGTCAATTCCTTCATAAATACTGTACTATAATACTAATTCATGGTGGCAGCTGTGGGATCGTTCAACACTTCTAAACGCAAGTAAACCTATAAACACTCGAAGAAGACGAAAAAGACATCAAATCGCCATTATTTTCCAACGCGCAAAACAAGACGGGCTGCGTGACATCACATCTCGCCGCGACATAACGACAACGCAAAACAGCGCCGCTGTCTCCTGCCGTCAAGAATCTATTCTATCATGTCAAATCTTCTTGGTACTGCAAAAAAAAAGGACTCCTCTTCCTTCTGCCTGCACTTTATCTGAACTCCCCAGTGTCTTCTCCTCTTTCTTTTTCAACAAAGTCCAAAATATTCGTTCCAGCTTAGACCAGATGCCTTTCGAACCTGCTTATCCTGATCCTCAATTCAACGGCACTCCTCTGCATTCCTTCAATCCATTGACTGAAACAGAAGTGAATCAAATCTTGAAAGAAATGACAGCAAAATCCTGTGAACTTGATCCTATGCCAGCCTCTGTCTTTTCCCAGTGTGTCTCACAGCTTCTCCCCACAATCATCAATATTGTCAACTCATCCCTTCTGACTGGAATGTTTCAAAACTGCAATCGTCCGGCCTCTTCTGAAGAAACCCAACCTTGATGCAAACATTTTGAAAAATTATCAACCAGTTTCTAACCTTCCTTTCCTGTCCAAAACTCCTTGAAAAATCTGTCCTGTGGCAGCTCAACAACCATCTTTGTTTCAACAATCTCCTTCACCCTTTTCAGTCTGCATACCGTGCTGACCACAGCACCGAAACCACTCTCCTCCACATCCTGAACAATCTACTGCTAGCGTCTGACTTGGGGAAAAAAAATCCCTTCTCACTCTTCTCGACTTGTCAGCCGCCTTTGACACGATAGACCATCCAATCCTTTCCCGTCTTCATTTTACATTTGGCATCAACGGCACTGTTCTCAACTGGTTCAAATCTTATCTCACTAATAATGACAATAATATTTTATTTTTATATAGCGCTATAATACAAGCATAAGCAAGCTCTAAGTGCTTTACAATCCAATGCCTAAAGTGAAACAAGAAAGCATATAAAAAGTAGCAGAAACATAAAACAGAAATATAAAAACACAATGCATAAAACTCACAAAGTAACATACTATCAATACTACAACTGTTACACTCCAATACTCACACTAACACACACGCACAGACACACACATGATTAAACGGCTGAGATGACAGCAATTTTCACGGAAAGTACATACATTAAAAGGAACATAATTGTAATCTGCATGCCACAGATTTTGTAAAAATTGTAGAATAAAATTTTGGGAAGAAAGGTAAAAGGGGTAAAAATCGGGTCATTCTCCCTTTCGAACCACACCACCACCATCCATCTACCCACCCCCATTCTCTCTACTCTCCCATCACACACAATCCCATTGCCATGGGCCTTGGACAACAGCACTATTTGAGTTATGAAAAGTATTTTTTAAAGAGATAAGTTTTAAGATTTGCTTTAAAGGTAGATAGATGAGTTGTTTGTCTGAGAGCAATAGGCAGAGAGTTGTTGGGCCTAAGACGGAAAATGACCTCTTTCCACAGGAGTTAAGGAAGTATCAGGGAATAGTTAGCTGGGAGGAATCAAGAGATCTCAATGTTTTGTTTGGCAAGTATGGGTTAATTAATAAGCTCAGAAAGATATGAGGGTGTGGTATCACAATTCAGGCGCTGAAAGCATAGGCAGGCAACTTTATATTCAATTCTGACTTGAACAGGCAACCAATGAAGTGTCCGTAGGAGAGCAGTAGTGCTCTCTCCTCGACTTTTTAAGGACGAGTCGGCTGCACTATTCTGTATTTTCTGGAGCTTGTAGAGTTTATCATTGGGAAGGCCAGCTAAGAGAGAATTACAATAATCTACGCGGGATCAAATGAAGGCAACAGCAAGTTTGTTGGCGGCATCAACAGACAGGAAGGGGCGGATTTTACTAATCTTACGAAGCTGAAAGTAAAGAACTTTACACAGGTGGTTCACATGAGTTTCCATGGTGAGGGATGAATCGAGGTAAAAAGAAATTTCTATGCCAGAACAAATGATAGACGTATTTATCTGCTTCAGCTTATTTTTATTGCCAGTCAACATGAGTTCTGTTTTGTCGTCATTCATTTTTAGTTTGTTTTGTTTCATCCACTTTGCTACATTTTCTATACCAGTTTTAAATTTAGAAGCTAAACATGAAATTTCAGAGGGAATAGTAGAATCATGCAGTTGAGAATCATCAGCAAAACAGATGATAGTGAGGTACAGACTGTTGAATGATCAAACTTTGACGTTGTGGGTACATTGTAAAGAATACAGGTCCCAGGACGGAACTTTGTGGAACCCCATATCTGAGCACAGACGGAACAGACTGGTTTCCATTTACAAGGACAGAGTGTGTGCGACCTGATAAGTAGGAATGAAACCATTTCAGAACAGTACCATTGAGTCCGAACACAGCACACAACTTTCTGACCATAATTCCATGGTCTATCGTGTCAGATGCTGCAGAAAGGTCCAGCAGTGACAGAATGGATACCTTGCCTTCATCAGATGTTAGCAACAGGTCATTGGCCACACGTAATAAGGCCGTTTCCGTTCTGTGTCCCTTTCTGTACGCTGACTGAAATGGTTCCAGGAGACGGTGCATCTCAAGGTGTTTCATAAGCTGGCCAAGCACAATACGTTCTAAAACTTCAGACAGAAATGGGAGGTTTGATACTGGTCTATAGTTTTTCCGGTTTTCGGGATCAAGACTAGCTTTCTTCAAAAGGGGACACACCAAGGCATTTTGAAGGACTGTGGGACAACACCTGAAGTCAAGGATATATTCATGATATTGGTTATAATAGGTAGTAATTCTTCTAAACATTGGTAAAATATATAATGTGGGATAGGATCGAGACTGCATGATTTCTTTGGCATCTTGAGGATGACATCTTTGACCCGTTCCTTGGTAACTGTCTGGAATGTGGTGAACTGTGTTCCATTAAAAGTATCAGATTCGCCAAAATCAGTAGGACAAACGAAGCTACTTCTAATCATCTCTATTTTAGTAGTGAAATAATCAATAAATTTATCCGCTAGATTTTCAGAAGGCATATTGCCAGGCAGAACAGTTCAGACATCCTTCCCCATCATCTGACTGGCCAAGCGAAACAGAACTCTGGAAGAATCAGCATCAGTAGTTCTGTCGCACACGTATTTCTTTTTCGCACCGCATGCGAAAAATGTGATCAGGTCTCTGGTATACAGACTGGTGGCAAATACTTTTGAAACATCAGCTTTTAAAAGATTAACATTTAAAGATCTGTAATTGCGCGAGTAAACATTTTTCTTTATCTTTACAGGCTTTATGAGCTTAAGATTAAATGACATCACAGAGTGGTCAGAGATGAGTTTGTCAACAAGAAGATCTGTCACACTGTTCTCACTGTTTGTTATGACCCAGTCTAATGTATGACCGTGACGGTTTACGCATACCCAGATTCAAACACTCCACTGTTGGACGCCGTTCTTTCTCTGTCTCTGGACCTTGCATTTGGAATGAACTTTCTCTTTCACTTCATCAGGTCTCCACACTCAGCTGTTTCAAGTCTGGCCTTAAAACCCACCTCTTCACAAGATAACCTCTCTCCCCTGCCTCCTCCTTGTCTTCAGTTTCTTCAGTTTTAGAGTTATGCATGCATGTAAATGACTGGTGTGAAAGCGCTTAGATTTGTCTCTGCACAAGATTCAGTGCTATATAAATACTATCATTATTATTATTATTAATCCACACAGTACCAGAGAGACTCGGGGACACAACAAACAGATGTAAATTGCCAAGACGTGACACAGCGCAGACGGGCACAGAAGTACCAACCATACGAACATTGATGAAAGCCCATAACTTAGCAGAATCATCACACCATTTGCATTCCTTGCCACCCCCTTTTGTGAAACAGGCCTACTTGTGTCTCTCCACCATCAAGCTATATTCTACGGACATTTGATATATATTACTGGCTATAAATATCTCTTTTCAAGCCACACACATACAAAATCATGGCTGCTGCACGCATACCTCAAATGAATTGGGCAACTGACAATCATGAGGAAGCTTTACAATTGATCAAAAGCAATATCTCTGTGTACTGCGAAAACGAAGAGATCACAGATGATGGCAAAAAAGCGCTCAAGATCTTGCGTGGCATAGGTGACGAAGGCACCAGACAACTACAAGTGTCCGGCCTATCAGAGGAGGACAAAACGCAAAACAGCCAAGCTGTGGGAGTTCTTCTAATCCCAACTCAAGCCCAAGATCAACTTCAGAGTCCACCGCTTACATCTGATGGAAAGTCGGCAACGCGAGGATGAAGCTGTGGATGATTTCATTTTGCGGGTGAGCACTCTGGTGATAAAGTGCGAGTTTGACCAAACAGATATGGAAGAGAGGCTAATAGAACTGATCATAGCATACAGTCCGCCCAGATCCAGCCAAAATCCAAGGCATCCAGAGCATGCCAATCCCTGAGAATAAAGACCTACTGTCGATGCTCACCCCAAACTTCAGCAAGGAGTTGCAACTTCTGAGGGAACTGTTGAAAAAAGACGTCCCATTCGTCATGTCAGCAAACCTCATCTGCTGCTTCAACAACCTCAAGAAGCTGGTGTCATCAGTCACATGCCTCAAGTTCTTGACCCAAAGAAACCAATTGTGCTGGAGGTCGACAGTTCTATGAAAGGCCTGGGCGCAGCCATCCTTCAGGATAGATACCCAGTTGCCTTCGCATCCAAGTCACTTGACTCCACAAAGAGCAACTACCCAAACATAGACAGTGAGATGCTCGTGGTGGTCTTTGGGATTACACGGTTACACATACCTCTACGGGAGGCCATTCAAGGTGATGATCACGGATCACAAACCGCTCGAGATGATCGTGCAGAAGCCGCTTCTCAAAGCCCCACTGCGTCTCCAGCGCATGCTACAAATGATACAGGGGTATGACCACGAAATGACCACAGCAGTGAATCCATGACCCTCGCAGACACGCTGTCCAGACTTCCTTCCCACATGGACAAGACATCCATTGACCCCATCCTCCATGTGGACGGCCTAGACCTCTCTGAGGACGAGATTGGTTTCAGTCAGTACAACTTCATCAGTTTCACACCCAAGAAGCAGTACCAGCTGCGTGAAGCCATCAAGACCAACCCCGTGCTGAACAGTCTGATGGAGACCATAGTTCACGGATGGCTGGACAGTTCACGGGTGGCTGGACAACATCAAAGCACCCCGACAGACGTCAGACCATATTAGTCGTTCAGAGACGAGCTCGCAGTGGAGGATGGAATCATCTTCAAAGAACAGGAAGTTATCTCATACCCGAGGCTCTCTGGCAGGACGTGCTGAGACAACTACATCAATCTCATCAAGGCATCGGCAAGACGCGGATCCTGGCCAAAGAATGCATGTACTGGCCAAACATCTCCAGAGACAATGAGCAAGCAGTCAGGTCATGTGCATGTGTCTGACAGTGTGTGTGATGTGAGTGTAGGTAGGAGAATGGTAGTTTGTCTCTACTTTTTTTTTCTTCTTATTCTTTTCTTCTTTTCTTTCTTTTTTCCTTTTTGACTTTGGCTGAGGGGAGGGACTTTGAGGGGAGGTTTCCGTGTTATGACGTTATTTATTCATGTACATATTTATCTATTTACCTATTAAGGTTTCATGACATGAACTTTTATTCTATTCTATTCTGCTTTATTCTATTCTATTCACACACACACACACACACACACACACACACACACACACAGTGGTGGAGAACGACAACAGCCAGGCCGTGATGGATCTCAGCCTGCCTCCTGATGCCGTCCTCATCGTGCCTCCCATACCCGTGGAACCGGGACCTCGTTACTTTGCCCGTTTTGGCATCGACACTGGTACCTTGAACACCTTACCCAACATCACCGGTCTGCCTGTCACTTATGTGGACCGAACCTGGGACCCACAAGGTGAGACAGCACTGACTTTGATCCCACACTTGCAAGATCTTTTTCCCGGTCCACTTTACCTTGAGTGGTGGACAGGACCTAGTCATTAGTCAATAAACCGAGGTCCCATGTCCAGCATTCACACAGCGCACGTCAATAGAAACCATGGCAACAAGAGATTTGCCACTCGCAATATTTTTGCTATTAACGTCACTGATTTAGACGTGTCGAGTGTGCATGTGCATGACTGCGCCAGGTTGAATGACACAGGAAACGAATGATGAGCACCAAAGGACAGCTGTCAGTCAATTATACCTATGCAGGCATCCTGTTTGTACAAATGACTGTCTTTCTGAAATGCTTAGTTTGTTCTCTGAATAAGAATTGGCCATGTGTAAGTAGCAATGTTGATAGTACCCCTGTCTCTGTGATCCAGGAACTATTTTGATTGATTGGAAACAATTATCTGTGATCGAGGAGCTGTGTCACCTGATTCTTAAACATATCCCTGTCTCTGTGATCCCAGAGGTATTTTGACTCATTACAAACGTATCCATGTTTATGTGATCCAGGAGCTATTCTAACCAATTGTGAATATATCCTTTCTGTTCTGTTTCATTTTATTTTATTCCATTTTCTTCCATCAATTCATATGTCCATCCATTCGTTCATCTATGTATCACTGTGTCCGCCAAGGCCTGAACGAGGAGCAGTTCGCGGCGCAGTTGCAATCCCTGATTGAGCAGGTGATCACCAGGCTGGGGCCTTTCTTCGTGCCTATTGCCACCTATCCCTTCCGGGTAAGTCAGCAGACATACATTTCTATGTTGTAAATGTGTTTATGTATGCATGTATCTACGCATGTATGTCGCGTCGTTCTTTTGCCCAACGTCTGTCCACAAACTTTTTGAAAGAACATCCACCACCTCTCCAAACCTACCCTGCCTGATCTAAACACTCCATTTCCTTTTCCTCTCTCCTTACATAAAAGGAGATGGGAAATTCAGAAAACATAAATAAAATAACGACAATCTAAGTAATGATCTGGTAAAATTTCAACAGAAATAAATAAACAAGAACAACTGGGGTTTGGAGGAATAACCTCCCTGCTCTGAAACCGTCATTTTCACGTGCACACAACAGCTTTCCCTGGCTGAACAGGAAGCCAGTTCCACGGCGTGGAAAGGATGGAATCTTAATCAGTGCAAATGTGTCAATGAGAAGAAGCCAATCCTCACCCACCACCTAAATATACATTATATATAACGAACAACAACATTCAAAGTAGGATACCTTTTTGTTACCCTGAGCATGATTATGTTACACTATACAGAAGCAAAACCGTTTTTAGAGACTATAATAAACTAGTGATAGATACCCGCTTGGACCCCTGGCATAACATACTTGAGGAAAATATTGTCATACGTTTGAACTCCGAAACGGCCATCATTAAAACACAAATTCAAAAAAGGGAATTCACTATCAATCATATTAATGAAACCGAAACATCATCTATAAACACTGGCATGAAAACTAATTACAAACAAAAAGAAGGAAGGGAAGGGCTAGAAAGGAAATTGTTCTGGAACATCAGCTGCAGTCAATATGATAAATCTAAAAGAAAAACACTACATGATTTTCGAGTGGCAGTGGACTTGCCTCAACAGCTTCTGAACACCACCAAGACTGAGGACCAGTCAGTTGCCATAACTTAGCCCCCTTGTCCAAGGGACGCATGGACACTGGTCAGCAGATATTTGACCACAGTGGTGCAACACGAGATGTTGCCGAAATACAGGAACGAACCCGTTACCTGAGGTTCTGAGCCCATTAACCTCTCCTCTCTCAGTGTTAGGATGTGAGTGATCTGTTGCTGTTTGTGAGTGTACGAAGAAATCTCCATCCAGCTTCATTCACATGCCAAGTATGTCCACTGTCCAATCAAAATATTTGCTGCGTACACATCACACGTGCGATGCACAGCAAAGTTAAAGAAGAGAAAAGAAAAATGTTGTAGCTGACAACGAGTTGACCCCTTCTCTACTGCCAGTACCGGGTTTCGGCTGTTACTTGACAGAGGCTTGTCGGGTGCGACAGACTTCTGACTCAGTGTTCCCAAGATATCAGGGTTCGATGCCCCTATTCAGCATAGCATTGTGTCCTTGAATTGGCACTGTACCCCGATTTTCCTCACGCCACCCAGGTGTGAATGGGTAAATGCATTCAGTGGGGGAAGCTAAGACGGTGAAGGGAGAGAATTATGCCCCCCCCCCCTTCCTGTGCCGCGCTCCACACACGATGGATCATGAATTCACTGCCCCGATGGCCGTAAAAGGTTATGGGAGTTTAACTTGACATGCGTGTGTGTGTGTTCATTTCCCCAGGCCATTTTGCGTCTTTCGATTTACAGTCAAATTCAACTACTCGTTATGCCTGTTCTTTGATTGTCTTTCGCTTTTTTCATTTTCTTTTTCTTGTTTTTCACCTTTGTCTTCGTTGATGTTAACGTCTTCCGTTCATTTGTTAATTTCCGTGTGTGTGTGTGTGTGTGTGTGTGTGTGTGTGTGTTTGCAGGAGTGTGTGTGTGTGTGTGTGTGTGTGTGTGTGTGTGTGTGTGTGTTTGCAGGAGCGCGCGCGCGCGCGCGTGTGTGTGTGTGTGTGTGTGTGTCTGTGTGTGTTTACCTTATCTCCTTTAAAAATATCGATAAATAAATAGAGCATACATACATGCATGTAACTGTAAAATACACATGTTCTTGTTGTGCCAGCACAAGTGTATGTGTCTACCACTCTCAATAACAGCAAAACAATACAAGAAGAAGAAGAAACAGTGGTAAGAACTAATAAAGATGGCTGATATCATGACTGTGGTGACTGTGATCACCTGCATGATGAAGACGTCGATGATGTTTGTGATGACTGACGATAATGACGACGCCAGAAACAATGACGACATACATTCCACAATGGGGGAGCACTCAACCCAGCAAGGACAGCAGTCCGAAGTTCACACAGAAATCAGTTTTGACCAAAAAGAATTCACTGCACTAAATACACTACACCACACTACACTACACTGCACCACACTACACGACACCACACTACACTATCTATGCTCAGCTACACTACACTAAAATATTTCGTCTTTTCTCCACAGTTGATGTTCTTCTGGGCCGTGGATGACTGTGTGACGTCCGAGGACCTGTACTTTTTGTCTGACAGTCTCGAGGGACTATCTAGCCTCAAGAGCACCTCTATAAAACTGTTCCTGATAGGCTCAAATGCAGAGTAAATCTGAATTTAAAAAAATTCAAAACGGCAAAGTCAGGGGGAAAGATCTGTCAGACGAAAAGGACGAAGGAGCACCTAAACTAAAAATAAACATCAACAACAAACAATTGAAATAAAAACAAAACAAAACAAAAAACGTGCATTGAAGGTTTCTCATACATAATATAACAAACATTCTTTTTCAAAAAAAAGTTCAGTGTGACATACACATAGCATACACATACATATATCCATACATACACACACACACACATGCATACATACATATATACACATATATGCATATAAACACACATACATAATTATACATACATATGCACATACATCCACAAAAACATTTAATCTACACACATATACATGCACATATCAATACACAAATCCACTATTATGTACAATGTTAATCCTTTTTACCTTAGATTATTGGCTTGGGTTTTGTTTTTGTTTTGTTGTTGTTGTTTACTCTTTTTATGTGGGCGGTTACTTTGTTTTTCTTTTTTCTTTTCTTTTTTTTTTTTCTTTTTTTTTTATTTTTTTTTTACAGTAGTATGATTTGTTTTTAATTTTCTCCAGTTTCAGATGACAGAATCGATTTCCATTTGATCTAAAGCCACTCTTTGTTAAGAACAAGGAAGAATGAAATAAACAATCTTGGCATGTTTACTTGTCATGTTCTGTTGTTTCAAATCTGCATTACTGTAATGTACTTAAGTGAAACGTCTCTTTTGCACCACTGAAGCACAAACGCTAAACAGCACTCACTGTCATTTAGTCCAGAAAGAAATGTTTAGTATAGTTAGGAAATAAACAAAGAACGAGTTCGAAGGTTTGACTCTTCCAAATTCTTAGGAAGTTATCAAAAGTAGGTCTCAAACTTCAGCCAGACATATCCTGATCAAATGGACGCAATCAAGTTTTGTTTGATATTAAGTTTTACTTTTGTTTCTATTTTTAACTCCCCTTTTCAGCTCTTTTGCACAATAGAGTATAGCCAGTCATGCCAGAATTGGAAAGGCATGAGGGCGGAAGAAGCTGACACGTCAGAGACCGCCACGAAAATGCCACCCGTAAAACAAACTGCCCTGCCAGTCGTTAACCAAATATCTGACAGCCAGTCACCCAAGCATGTGCATTGTATTGCACACATGTCATGTGTGTCAGATGTAAACGTCAACACTCATCTGTTCGTGTGTGTGTGTGTGTGTGTGTGCGTGCGTGTGCGTATGCGTATGTACGTGTGTGTGTGTGTGTCTGCGTGTGTGCCTGTGTGTGTGTGTGCCTGTGTGTGTGTGTGTGCCTGTGTGTGTGTGCCTCTGTGTGCGTGTGTGTGTGTGTGTGTTGTGAGTGTGTGTGTGTGTGTGTGTGTGTGTGTGTGTGTGTGTGTACCTTGACTTTGAAAAAAGCCCGTGACTGTTTGTCAACAATAAAAGTAGGATGGGTGGCAATCTTTATGTCTTCCCGTTCGACCTCAGGTTCCTGATTTCAGCAAATAATCAATGATGTGCAACTGTGCCTTGTACAATACACGCACGCACACACACACACACACACACACACACACTCACACGCATACAAGCACGGTCACACACACACACACACACACACACACACACACACACACAAATGCACGCACTCTATCTCTCTCCAGTCCTTTCCCGCCACCAATGCCACCACTACACACATGAAAATGTCACCCGTAAAACAAACTGTCCTCCCAATCATTAACCATATATCTGACAGCCAGTCACCCAAGCATGTGCATTGTACTGGTCTTGACTGGAAGACAGATAAATCATTTAAGTAAGCCGTGGGGTTGCTTGCTGTAACTGTCTTCATAAAGTGTGTTTGTGTCAGTGTGTGTGTCAAGCCAGTGTGTGTGTGTGTGTGTGTGTGTGTGTGTGCGTGTGTGTGTGTGTGTGTGTGTGTGCACGCGCGCACGGACATGGCACGAACGACACGACAGAACAGTAAAAGCTTTACGCTCGATCGTTGCTTGTTGAGCGCTCCATTCCGCTGTCACATCGTCTTGCCAAAACACGTGGACACGTGAGCGTATCTTTCGTTGACACTGTTGACGCCCTTAAGGACCGTATCCCGTGATAGCTCAGTTAGTAAAGCAGAGGACTGTAGAGGAAATGCCTGACATCCATACACACACACACACACACACACACACGTGCGTACGCACGCATGCACGCCGCACGCACACGAACAGATGAGTCGGGGCTGGGAGTGGGACGATGGATACCATCAACCAGCTTCCCTGAGACAAACCTCTAGGGTCAGGTTCCATGAGTCAGACTTTGCAGAACTAAGTTTGCTTTGAGTTAAGAATGTTCCTAACTCCATTGGACTTTGCTGTGGAGTTAAAACAATCTTGATGATAAGAAAACTTAGCGTTGCAAAGTTTGCTCATGCAACCCACCACATCATCATTATCACTATCACTGCTATCACCACCACAAGTATCACTACAACAATCAGCCTCATGTTCATTATCATGATCATCAACTCATCATTACCACAATCATCAATATCAACACCATCATCACCACCGTTATCACAATCAGCCACATCCTCATTATCACAATCATAATCATTCTACAACCGCTGACATGAGAAGCCTTCAGCTGGGTAATAAGCATTATCAAAACACCCCTCCTGCCACCCCCACACCCCCAACACAAGTTTCAAGTTTTAATTATCCGTTCACTCCTATGGAGTATGGAGGATTACTGCAAAATAATGTTTTCATGCTCAGAACAAACATTTCCAAATACGCAACAACGTCACATAAAAGTTGAGAAAACACGAATGTCTTTTGACTCCAAAAGTGCAGCTAGGCAACATTTGCAAATCTAATAATCTTACTTACAGCTAAAATGACTTTTTTGTCTCCTTTGAGCATATTATAAAAAATTGAAAACCGATTTTGGAGACAAATATTTTTTAAGGAACATATCTATTTCGTAACTGATCATAATTAGGACATTCCATTATAAAATGAAACTCATCCCCAATCACAGACATGTTACAAGCCTTACAAAGCCGTAACTCTCGTGGTATGCCTTTGTGTCTCCCTGTTTCTATTTCCAGCTGATGATTACTTCTTCTAAATCTGAAAAAGCTGATAACGTAATTATCAGGCATTTGACATATATTTTACTCTACCAAATCCACTTTTGAAATGTCGATGAAACAAACATTTACTACTCGCCTCTAGAGCAGAAAGATTCCCTCTCAAAGAAGAATTGAGCATCCCAAACAGTTATACCCTGTTTCTATTAAAATTTGTTTGATATAACTCATCTATTTTGAAGAATAAATACCATTTCGATATAAATCAAGTAATATCAAATATAGTTTCCCAGAATATTTTTCTGTGTTTGATATCACTAAGCTGGTCCAAAATCGAACTAATCTCATTTTCACTAACACACTTTCACTTTCACTTTCACTTTCTCAAGGAGGCGTCACTGCGTTCGGACAAATCCATACACGCTACACCACATCTGTTGAGCAGATGCCTGACCAGCAGCATAACCCAACACGTTGAGTCAGGCCTTGAGTGCATGCATATATATAATTGTGTACCTGTCACAGTGGATTTCTTTCACACTCTCGTTGCCATGGGTTCTTTTTCAGTGCGCCAAGTGCGTGCTGCATACGGGACCTCGGTTTATTGTTTAATCGGAATGACTAGACGCTCAGTTTCGATTTCCAGTCAAACTTGGGAGAAAGGGCGAGAGCGGGATTCGAACCCAGACAATCAAGGACTCTCTGTATTGGCAGATGAGCGTCTTAACCATTCTGCCACCTTCCTCCCTACTAACACACTAATTGGATAAATACCATTTTCTCCATAAACAATTTGGGTCATAGTATTCTTGTTCAGTTTGAACAAGCATTTCAAAAATTTCCATTCTAATTTTTCAAGCATATCTACATTATCATAACCCTATGTTTCTGCACCGTACAACAAAACAGGAACAATCATGGACTGGTACATGTCCAGAACGATATGTAAAGGTAAATCTTGATTTCTGGCTGACGCAGTAACGAAAACATAGCTTTTTGAGCCTGTTCATAAATCATCTTTTTAGCTTTATGAAAAGTTCCGTTTCTACTAAAATCGATGCCAAGATATCTAAAAGAACCAACAACATCCAAACATGCATCACCAAACTTACATTGATGAATGTATTCTTATCGAACTGGGTGAAACTTTTGTTATATTAAAAAAAAAAAAAAAAAAAAAAAATTCCTTTAAGACCCGATTTAGGAATTTTGACGCCTTTTTTCCAAGTTAGACAAACAGACGAATGGTCACTACAGCCAGTTTAAACAGAAGATGTTTCCACTATATTAGATTTTGTGTTGACGTAAATGTGGTCAATGAGAGTCTCGGTGTGTTCAGTTAGACGTGTAGGACGATCGATTATTTGTACTAGTCCGTACATGATGGAGTCTCCCGTCGGTCCGACGGATGAGTAGGCAATAAGGCTTATCTGTCGGTGTGTGTCCTCAGACTGAGAGAAGAGGCCAATTCTGGATGTGCAATACTTCCCACAGGTGTTGCAAGGGAAAACATCTCCAGAAGTTCAGCCCTGCTTCCTTCGCTCACGCTTCTCCTTAATGGCCAGCGTTCTCTTGTAGAGCACAGCACCTCCAGCGAGAGAGGTCAAGGATATCAGTTTCCCAGGAAGCGATGTCTATCTCACAGGCTGTGAGGTTTGTTTTCAAGGTGTCCTTGAAGCGCTTGCAGGGTCTTCCAAGTTTGCGGATGCCTTCCTTTAACTGGCCACATAAGAGCATCTTCGGGATCCTGCTGTCTGCCATGTGGACAACGTGTCCTGTCCAGCGTAGCTGGCACTGCATCAGCAGACTTTCGATGCTGGGCAGGCCACTCCTCTCTAGGACCTGGAGGTTGGAGACCCTGTCTTGCCATTTTATGCCGAGGATATTTCGTAGGCATCTCTGGTGAAACTGCTCAATTTGTTGAATGTGACGGCGATATGTCGTCCATGTTTCACAACAGTACAACAAGGTGGTCAGCACAACAGCTCTGTAGGTTTTGATTTTGGTGCTGAGCCTGATGCCTTTGTTCTTCCACGGCCTGTTGTTGAGTCTGCCAAAGGCGGAGCTGGCCTTGGCGATGCGCAGCGTCACTTCTGCATCAAGGGCTCCGTTGCTATATAGGGTGCTGCCCAGGTAGCAAAATTTGTCGACTGATTTGATCTCATCAATCTTGATTGCAGGTTGGGGGAGGCACTGGCGTTCTGTGAGCTAGCTGGCTGGTACATGGACTCGGTCTTGCTGAGACTGAAGGTGAGTCCAAAGCGCCTGCATGAGGTTGAGCTGTCCATAATGAACTGTATGTCCTCATGGGTGAGTGCAGCAAGCGCGCAGTCATCAGCGAAGAGGAATTCTCTTAACAGTGCCTCAAACACCCTGGACCTGGCATGGAGTCACCCCAAGTTGAAAAGTTTGCCATCTGTGCGAAACTGAATGTAGATGCCCCAGTCACAGTCTTGGAAGGCGTCAATCAGCATGGCAGAGAAGAGAATGGAGACCAGTGTGGGTGCCAGGATGCAGCCCTGCTTCACTCCATTTACCACAGGAAACGGATCCGACATGTCAGTATTTTCCTGTACTCTCACCTGCATGCTATCGTGGAATGACGCAATCAGCTGGATTAAGCTCTCTGGGCAGCCGAAATTTAGGAGGATCTTCCACAGACCACGGCAGTGAAGGCCTTCGTCAGGTCTACAAAGACCATGTGGAGCTTCTTGTTCTGCTTACGGCACTCCTCTTTCATCTGGCGTACACCGAGTCACATGTTCCCCTGCCTGAGTGGAAGCCGCACTGTGCTTCAGGGATGACTGTGTTGGAGACATGGTCAACCAGTCTGTTCAGTATGATGTGGGCGAAAATCTTGCCAGCGATGCAGAGGAGAGAGATTCCACGGTGGTTATCACAGGATGTTTTGTCTCCCTTCCGTTTGTAGATGTGGGACATCCTTGAAATCCTGGGGGACCTCCCCTCTCTCCCAGATAGACTAGAACAGGGCAGTCAGCTTGTCAGCACCTCGCCTCCAAACTTGTAGATGTCAGCCTGGATTCCATCCGCTTCTAGTGCTTTTCCTGACGTTGTCAGCTTCAGGGCCTTCTGGGTCTCGGCCTTGGTGTGTGTGTGTGGGGGGGGGGGGGTGAGGGGGGGGGGCATGGGGCGCGCGGGTACTTGGGGGGGGGGAGCTAGAGAGTCATTGACTGGTAGCTGTGGGAGGGCTGCAATTACCTCGTCAGATGAATCCCTGTTGAGGAAGGTGTTGAAGTGCTGTGCCCAGCGGGCAAGGATGTCTTTCTTGTCTGTCAGGAGGGTGGTCTGGTCCAAGGCTCGGACAGGCGTTGATCCTGTGACTCTCGGCCCATACACAGCTCGGAGACCATCATGGAAGGTCTTCATGTCGTGAGCATCAGCAGCGGACTGAACCTCTTTGGACTTTCTCTCCCACCAGGTGTTCTTCATCTCACGCAACCTCTTCTGTACGAGTTGCTTGGTTTGCTTGGTTTGCAAGAACTGGTCTGTCTTCCTCTGGCAGTCTTTATCAGAAATGTTATCCTGATGCCGTTTTTGCAGTGTGTTCAGGAGCTTGGAGATTCCAGAGTCGTTCTCGTCAAACCAGTCTTTGTAGCTCCTCTGTACAAAGCCGAGTGTGTCAGCTGCTGCTGTGTACGCAGCATCTCTGAAGGTGCTCCATACCTCTTCTACATCAGTCGATGCAATAATTTCTTAAAGAGCTGCTTGGTTTTGCTGCTGCAGCACGCCCTTGGTGATAGGGAGGTGGTGGATGTTCAGCTTCCTAGGGGGTTTCTGCCTGGCTAGTTAGAACTTGCATGCAAGTCTGATGTTCATCTTGCTGCGTACCAGGCGATGGTCCGATCAACAGACTGCTCCTCTCATGCAGCATATAATGGAAACATCACCTCTGTCCCTCTGCCGGACAGTCACATAGTCCAGCATGTGCCATTGCTTGGAGCGGGGATGCATTCATGTGTTCTTGTACTTGTCCGCTTGTTGGAAGAGGGTGTTGGTGATGGTCAGTCCATGCTGCGCGCAGAGTGAGAGCAAAAGCAGTCCGTTGGAGTTGCACTTGCCAGTGTCGTGCTGTCCTAGGACTTTTGGCCACGAGG
>NC_134896.1:6707430-6759930 GCF_041734735.1 Babylonia areolata | reverse complement strand
AAACAAGGAAGACAACACAATTAACACTTAGCTATTATGAGGAAAGATAACATTTTGAACCAGATGAAAATGAAATTTGTATCTGTGTCAACGAAATAAAGGAAGAAAAAGGTTTAAAATGTTTAGACTGTTCGAAACAAGGCAAGGCAAAAACATTATTTCTTCTTGGCATGTCGTTGGTACACTGTCCAAGTTTCGCAGGCGTACAGTAGTGTGGGGAGAACTACTGCTACTGCTCTGTAGACCTTTAGCTTGGTCTCAAGACTAATGCCTCTTCTGTTCCAGACATTTGCATTGAGTCTACCAAAAGTTGCGCTTGCTCTTGCAATCCTGACATTCACTTCATCGTCGATGGCTGCATTTCGTGACAGTGTACTGCCAAGGTATGTGAACCGCTCCACCGCACTGAGTCTCTGACCGTTGACTGTGATGTTGGGCTCAACGTAGGGTTTCCCTGGGGCTGGCTGATGGAGAACTTCAGTTTCCCTCGTGCTGATGGTAAGGCCATATCTTAGATCAATACTAAATCCTATAGATAGGCAGCCATATACTAAATTGCTATGCCAGAATATTTTTTCCAAGCGTAAAATCTATAATAGAAGCGAGCAGTGTTGCACTCCGTGCACAATAGCGGATGTGCAGTTTGTTTTGTTGTTGTTTTTTCGATGAAGATTCCGTGACATTTAATGGATTCTGTGTGTCTGTGTGTTTTCTCTGCAATGGTGCTCGTTACAGTTGTGAAGCATGAGCAGCTCGGTGTCTAAATATTTTGCAAAGACTGGCCGGGGAAAAAGAAAGCCATCAAGTTCTTCATCAGCAGCGAGTGACCATAGTCCAAGTCAAGAAAAAACAAAACAAGAAAAGAAGAAGCAAAAACAAGTAAGTGAGGGTGACACTGACAAAGATTTCAATATGACCCTTCAGGAGAAATTGGAAGAAATAAATAAGAAGTTAGAAGTTCTTACACGTGCACAAGATGATATCAAACAAATTCGTATTGATATGGACAAAATCAGTGCGAAGCTGACAGAACAAGTTGATAAACTAGAAGCCGAAAGTTTTGAATTAAAAACAGATAATGATAGACTGAATAAAGACATGAAGACACTGAAAGAAGAAAATGTCAACTTACGGACTCTACTGATGCACCAACAGAAGGAAATCAGCAATCACAGACTGGCACAAAACGATATCAAACAACATGGGCGCCAGTGGAATCTGCGGGTGTTTGGTGTTAAAGAGGAACAGCCGGGGAAGACAGAGACCGTGGAAGACTGCGTAAAGAAATGTACAGACATTTTCGCAAAGCTGGTGGGAGTTCCAGTGACGGTGGAAGACATTGAAATTGTGCACCGCTCCGGCCGGAACTGGGATGCCACGCCCCATCCTCGTGTGCTTCTTCTCTCGTCAGAAAAGGATGAGTGTTTTGGAGTCAAGGAAAAAACTCAAACAGATGTGTCTATTGGAGAAGACAAAAGCGAATTATGCTTTATTAATGAGAGCGAATAAACACTCTGCTACCCTTTCAACCTGAACATCCAATGGAAAGATTATCGCCAAACTGAAAAATGGAAAAACATTAAAAATCGATATTATTAGCAATCTTGATGACACACTTGTGAGAGGCATGGTGTGAACGTATAAACATATGGTACGGAGCCTCCATGTAATAAATGTGCAGTTATTGTTGACATATTGTTTTAGGCTTGTTGGTGGTAAAATGTCCTTGTGTGCCCCTCAGCCAAATCTTGCAAGGTACTTCCGTTTATTTCAGCATTTCTCAATATATTTTTATTTCTAACTTTCAGTGCACAGGAACATTGTATTTTCGTTTGGATCACCTTTTCATTTCCCCTACCCTATGTAAATGTATTAGTAAAAATTCATGTTTAGCGGTTCATCTTTAGCATGTGTGGGTTGTTTGCTATGTAGGTACATCTTCATGTACTGATAGTAATGCTGTTGGTCTGTTTGCATGCATGGTAGGTGCAGCGATGGATTTTTCGATTTGCTCTTGCTCGCTCCATATACTGCTTGGTGTCACATCGAAACGTTTCTTCAGAGTGTAAAATTATGGCTGTTTTCTGTGTGTGTGTGTTTTTTGTTGTTGGTTTTTTTTGTTTTTTTGTTTTGTTTTGTTTTGGGTTTTTTGTTTGTTTGTTTGTTTTTTTTGGGGGGGTTGTTTTGTTTGTTTTTTGTTGTTTGTTGTTGTTGTTTTCCCCACTTCTTTCTTATATTTAGCAAAATGTGTGTGGAGTCAGAGGAATAATTCAACTGAATATATAGTTGGTTCAGTGATTGAGTTGGATTTTTCTTGATTGCTAGGTTGACAGATTACTTGACTGTTGATGGTAGGCTGTTTTGACATTCGCTATGTTGGAGAATCGATTGCCCGCCGATGACATAGTGCATACGCTGACCAAATCTTCCAGTGTTGACAGAAATCCACTTTTACTCAAACAAGATAGTACAAAGTTCTCTTTTTTTCTTTGTTGTTGTTGTTGTTGATCTCTAGGGGGTTTGAAGATGTGGAATGGAAGGTAATGGTGAAATTACTGTGTGACTGATTGTTTTTACCGCTGGCCCATTAATCAACTGAAGGGTGTCACTTCAAAATGCTTCTTCAGAGCGCAAAATTCTGCCATGGAAGTTAGATGTAAAGTTATGTATGGGGTCCTTAGATTGGCAGGGAAAAAAGAGGGAAAAATGAGTGGAGAAAGTGGGTGAATTGAACTGAAAGGACTGTTGTGCTGTGTGTGTGCTTTGGGTTTTTTTTTAATCACTTGCTTGCTTGATTACTTTATTGTTGGTTTGTTTTGATGTTCATTATGCTGATGAGACAATTGTTTCCTGAGGACACGGCGCATATGCTGGCTAATCTAATTACAATGTTGATGAATTTCACCATAACTCACACAAACATTTGCGTTTGCCGCGACACGCGCGCGCGCGTGCGTGCACACACACGCAGACACATACAGACGTGCGCACTAGTCATGTGCATTCACGTAGATGATGAATTTAGATCACTCAGCTACTCCCCCTCCCCCCCTCCACCCTCCACCCCCGCCTTTTTCTTAATTTTTTTTTTTTTAATACATGGTTATCCACAGATTGGTGTAGAGGCAGAGGGTGAATTGAACTGAATGTGTAGTTGGTACAGTGATTGATCTGGATCTTTCTTGATTCCTGCATAGATTACCTACTTGATTGTTAACGTTGTTTTGACATTCGCTATGTTGGGGAGTCGATTGTAAGGCGATGATATGGTGAATGCGCTGGCTAAAATTTCCAGTGTTGACAGAAATCAACTTTTACTCAAACAAGACAGCAAGTACTATGAGGTTTTTTTTTCAAATATGTTTATTAATTTATTTATTTTTACTAAATTGACCTCAAGGGGGTTTGAAGAGGTGAAATTAAAGGTCATGGTGATTTTTCGGGGTGGATGCTGATCTGTGTTTGCTTTTTCCAGCTGGACCATCAACTAACTGTAGGATGTCACTTCAAAATGCTTCTTTAGAGTGCAAAATATTTTGTCATGGACGTTTGATGCTATGTATGCGGTTTATTTTATTATTATTTTGTTGTAATTATTACTATTATTATTTTACTGAAGGGGGTCACTTCGAAATGTTTCTTCAGAGCATAAAATTTTGTCATGGACATTACATGTTAAGTTATGTACACTTTCCACTTTTTCCTTAGACTGGCATGTAACTTTTTTCTTTCTTTCTTTTTCTTTTTAATTATCTTTTTATAATCATTATTATTATTACTACTACTTCCTAAGATTTGTGGAGTTCGTGGGTGATTCGAACTCAGCATACTGTTTTGTTATGCTATATGTATGCTTAAGTGCATGGTTGGTTCAGTAATTGATTCTGTTTTTTCTTGATTGATTAATTGCTTTATTGTTTGTTTGGTTAAGGTTCGCTATGCTGATGAGACAATTGTATGCTGAGGACGCTGGCACAGCTTTTTGCAATGTTAACTAAAGTTCATCTGCACTCAGACAGACATTTGGACATACCATAATACACATGTGCGCGCACGCGCGCGCATACACACACACTCACGCATATACAAGTGCTGCCACTTGTTACAAGAAAGAACCAAACGCACGCATGTCATGAATTTGAACTACCACACGATGTGTGTGTGTGTGTGTGTGTGTGTGTGTGTACATATATATATATATATATATATATATATATATATATATATATATATGTGTGAATGTATATGTATGTGTATATAAATATATATGTATATATATGTATGTGTATATGTATGTATGTGTGTATATATATATATATATATATATATATGTGTGTGTGTGTGTGTGTGTGTGTGTGTGTGTGTGTGTGTTGTTGTTGTTGTTGTTTTTTGATTATTTTTTTTTTAAGAATGCTTGCAGACTGAACAGATGTTGGGTTTGTACTTAGCCGTTGTAACCGAGAAAGTTTTTGTTGTTTTTTTTAATATTCACGAGCACAGGTGCGCCCGCGTACACGTGCATACCTGCACTCACGCGCGCGCACACGCGCACACACACACAATACCAGGAACTCATCCTCTATTCATCGGCTCTGGTCTTGGTTCTGTGAAGAGAGAAGGAACGGAACAAAAAAAAAAAAAAAAAGCAGAGAGACTGCGCTATAGCTCGCGAGCGGTAGTTCAGATTATTTCTCCTTTTTTCAGTGTATATCATGTGTCATTTTCTTTACACGTGTATACATTTTTATTGTTTAGTGATATTTATTGTACCTTATCTGATGTCTATATTCCCAGGCCACAAATATGTACACTTGTGGACCTACATGATATACTGCTTTTGTTACCCAATGTTATACCAATATCGCTTTAGTACAGTGGCTGTGAAAACAATGACGGCATCACCATTGAGTCTTGTAAATTATAAGTTAGTTAAAGAAAATATTAGCATTGTATATGAAAATATCCTTACTGTGCAATTCAGCTGATTATTATCATACAACTATAATAAGCTAAATATGACAAACATAACGATATCGTCCCTGAATTGTCAGGGACTAAGAGATCTGAAGAAAAGAAGAGATGTGTTTCATTTCCTTAGAAATAGATCATACAACATCTACTGCTTACAAGATACACATTTTACTACAAAAACAGTAACATATATCAAATCAGAATGGGGATATCAATGCCTTTTTGCATCCTATAAATCAAATGCAAGGGGAGTGGTAATACCGTTGAATAACAATTTTGAATTTGAAATCAACAAAATAGAAAGAAATACAAATGGAAACTTTATAATGATATCCCTAAAAACTATGGGAAAAGATATTCTGTTGGTAAACGTCTACGGTCCAAATAAAGATGATCCAAACTTTTATGAAAATTTAAAGGAAAAAATATTGACATATGACAATCATGCCACAATGTTAGTGGGTGACTGGAATTTGGTTTTTGATCCTTATCTAGATTACGACAATTATAGTAACATCAATAACCCAAAAGCAAAGAATAGTGTAGAAAACTTGATTACAGAACTTAACAGATGTTTGGCGAGAAAATAACTCACAGCTTAAGCGTTTTGCATGGAGAAGAAGCTCACATATAAAACAAAGTAGACTTGATTTTTTTCTTATATAAGAAGATATTTTGTATAATTTTGAAGACACAGATATTATACCAGGGTATAGAACAGACCACTCAATGATTATTTTGAAACTAAAATTTGGTAAAAATATAAAACGTAATACATTTTGGAAATTTAACTGTAGTTTACTCAGAGATAAGCAGTTTATAGATGAAATTAATAAACTAATAGATGAAATTATATGCGAATAGTCTACAGAACAGCACAATACGGAGACCCTTCAGAGAATTTCGTCTATGAACATTGAATTAATAGTCTCAGATAAGGTATTCATAGACTTCATGCTCATGAAAATAAGATCTAAAACTATAGCTTATACCACAATGAAGAAAAAAAAATGCAAAAGAAAAAGAAGAAGAAATATTAAAAGGAATTGATCTTTTGGGGAAAAAAAGAAAACAGAACAGAAGAAGGTATGAAATTGTTAAAAGAAAAACATCAGGAATTAGAGTCTTTGAGAGAGAAAAAGATACAAGGCATTATATTGAGATCAAGAGATAAATGGATAGCAGAAGGAGAAAAGGTAACCAATTATTTTTGTAATTCAGAAAAAAGACATTATGTGACTAAGAGCATGGCCAAACTGACAGATCATAATGGAACACTAACAAAAGAACCAATAAAGATAAATCAAGAAGTTAATTCTTATTATAGAAATCTATACACACAGAAAACTTTTGATGCATGCAATATAAGGGATTTAGTTAGTGAGCTGCCTACACTATCAGATGATGAAAGTAATTTGTTGGAAGGAGAAATAAGCTTAGAAGAAGCTAGTTTAGCGTTAAAAAATATGAAAAATGGAAAGAGTCCTGGCACAGATGGATTTGGAGCGGAATTTTATAACTTCTTTTTTTTTGGAATAAACTGGGTCCTTTTGTAGTGCGTGCTCTGAACCAATCAATGAAATATGGAGAACTTTCGGCCACTCAGAAAGAAGGAATCATAATGTGTATCCCGAAACCAGACAAATCTAAAATATATATATAAAGAACTGGAGACCCATCTCACTTCTAAATGTTTTATATAAAATTGGATCGACGTGCATTGTAAATAGAATAAAGATGGTTCTTACAAAATTAGTTGACGAAGACCAGACAGGTTTTGTTGCAAACAGATACATGGGAGACAATATAAGACTCATATACGATTTAATTGATTACCTAGAAAAACGACAATTACCTGGACTTCTGATTTGCTTAGATTTTGAGAAAGCGTTTGATTCACTTGATTGGAACTTTTTGTTTAAAGCTTTGAGCGCATAAGGATTTGGAGACAATATATGTAGATGGATACAAACATTTTATAACAGAATAAAGTCAACTGTTATAGTCAACGGTGAAACGACAGAATGGTTCTTTATAGAAAGAGGTTGTAGACAGGGTGACCCACTCTCTCCCTATTTGTTTATATTATGTGTAGAAATTTTAGCTATTATGATTAGAGAGGATAAAGATATAAAAGGTATAAAGATAAATGATAACGACCATAAAATATCACAATTTGCTGACGATGCACAGTTGATGAATACTGGGGACCGTTTATCGTTTGAAAGATCTATTCGACATGTAGAACAATTCGGCAAATTTTCAGGGCTTTTCATGAACACACAAAAAACACAAGCTATATGGTTAGGAAATAAAAAAAAAATAAAAAAACATTCAAAAACAAAATATATACAACATCTAAACATTAAATGGAATCCAGAAAGATTTTAATATATTAGGAGAGAAACTCTCCGAACTGAAGTCCTTATTCAAAATATGGATAAAAAGAAATATCACACCTATATTGCTCCCAAATCCTCCTGATGATTTTATTAATAGCTGCCAGAAAATGTGTTTTCAGTTCATATGGAATGGAAAAAGAGACAAAGTGAATAGAAAAACAGCAACCAAAAGTGTTAAAGAAGGTGGTTTAAACATACCAGACATAAGAAAATATATTCAAGCATTAAAATTGACTTGGATAAGAAGATTTAAAATTACAAAGCATAAATGGAAAAACATTTCAATTGAAATGTTCCCATTTTTCACTGAATTAGAAAGATATGGACCCATGTATGCATTGCGTAAATGTAATAATAATTCATTTTAGAAACACACTTTCATGGCTTACAGAGAATTTTGTTGTCAGGTTACACCTAAATCAGATATTGACCTTCTGTCAGAACCAGTCTTCTAGAACGAAAAATTTAAGATTGGAAATAGTACTATAAATCATAGAAACGGGGTTAATAAAGGTGTATACTGTGTTTCGCATTTCCTGAATGATAATAGACACTTTCTTACACAAAACGAATTTTGTGGAAAATATGAACTGAATGTACATTTTCTGGCGTACAATGGTTGCTTAAGAGCAATCAAAAAACACATGGAACAGGTAGGTCTTAATGTTCCAACAACCCACAGTTTTCCTGATACACCAGGGCATTAAAAGTAATATACTCGACACCTAAAGGATCACAGCGATACTATGATGTCTTAGCATTTGATGACACAATCCCGAAATCCTGCCATAAGTGGTCTGAGAAACTGGAAACAAATATTAGTTGGGTAAAAGCTTATAACAGACTTCATAAAATTAAAGACATAAAACTAAGGTGGCTACAATTTCGTATATTACATAGAATCATTGGAACGAATGTTGTTTTAAAGGAAATGGGAATTGTAGACAGTATTGATTGTGATTTTTGTTTAGAAGTTAAAGATAGTGTTGAACATATATTCTGGCGATGCCATTACTCGAAACGCTTTTGGATAAGTCTAGAAGTACTATTAAAAATAAACTGTACAGTGTGTGAGAATTTGAAATTCAATGAATGTATAATACTGTTTGGTTTCCATGCTGATATGAAGACAGACTCAGTGCTTGAAAGACAGACTCAGTGCTTGATTTATTAATCCTCCTGGGGAAGATGCATATATATAAATGTAAGTTAGATAAATGCCTTCCAAATATTCACGCTTTTGAACATTACATTGTTTCAAGATACAAAATCGAAAAATATAACGCTAAGATCGCATGTGAAACACACAGCTTCAAAATAAAATGGTTGCCATACTTACCTTTAATTAGAAACAACATATAAAAACAATATTTCAAACCATGTATGGAAATAAAACACAACTAAGATGTTGAAAAAATGGTGCAAGTTCATATGTAGGGATATGGATATCTATTACTATATTTGAAGACTTATTTAAAATGAGTTATTCAAACATTCTCAGTTGTTTTTGCTTAGAATGTTATATGTGTATATCAATTATGTGTGTGTGTTTTTTTGGGGGGGTTTTCGGGGGGGTGGGGGTTGGGGGGGTTAAATTTTTTTTATTGGTTTTTATGTTGTTGTTTGTTTTTGTTTTATTTTCCTATTGTTACTATGTTTTTGTCAGATTTGTCTTTTCTCTTTTCCCAATATATATATTTATTCATTTATGTCGTCATGTCAATTGTCCATGAGTTATAAAAATGGGAAAATAAAAAAAAAGCTTTAAAAAAATCCTATAGATAGGCAGCCATATACTAAATTGCTATGCCAGAATATTTTTTCCAAGCTTAAAATCTATAATAGAATATTAAGACGAAAGAAAACAATACACAAATGATCTTGTGAATGAAATCAACGAAGGTCTTTATAAAGGTCTGAACAACACTTGGAAAACATGGGAAATTAAACATTAAATTAAGTAACCAAATACTTGGTGTACACAAAAGAAATCTGTGGTGCTTCCTTTGTTAAGTATATTGGGCAGATTTGCAATAAGTTGATAATGGTATGCCTTATCATTACATATTGAATTCACATAATTCAGTTACCAGAAACTTCTCTCATCAATAAATAATAGCAGAGTACAAAATTGAAACTTTTTTTTTTTTTTTTTTTTTTTTTTTTTTTTACTGTATCAGATACAAAACACACACAAGCTTTAACAAAACTCAGAATAAGTGCGCATGACCTAAAAGTTGAATGGGATAGATATTCAACTATTCCACGAGAAGACAGATTGTGTAGCAATTGTAACATACTGGAAGATGAATTCCATTTTCTTGATCATGGCATTACATGTAAAGCCTTAAGGGAACAATTTATAAAAGATATTCAAAATTCAAATAACACAGGAAATATTCCCAGTCAGTTGATGCTAACAGATGATTAATATATACAAACAAGAGAGGCAAGGCCTTCAAGACTCACTTGTGATACACTTTTTAAAAAATCTAATCGTTAAAATGTGTTCTGTATCTGTTATGATAAAGTTTCGGGTTAAAAGAAAAAGAAAAAAAGAAAAAAAAATCCTAACGGCAGATTCGAAGCCCGCGTGTTCGGATGAGAAGAAACTGTCTTATCCATTACACTATCGTGGCTCCTTAACTGACGTTCAAAAATATTATATTTAAACATGCTTTTTTTAAAGGACGATAAATCGATTGCGGTATTTGCACTGGCAGTGAGAGCGCTGTTCAAATCATATTATTCTGGTGTATCTTGGGCATTCAAAAAATCTTTAAGGACAATTAAAAATTCTTTTTAAGTCCGCGGTAAAGAAGACGTGGCTATCGCCGCAATCACACTGCAACATTCAGCCGTTTTCTCTGGATCTAGATAGATGTAAAAGTTTTGTTACACCCGGTTGACACGGTCGATTCAATTTCTCTTTTATGTTCATTCTAGTTTTATAGTTTTAAAGTTAATATGAAAGTTGAGTATTTTGTTAAACTAATAATATGTAGAGCCATGTACACGTGCTTCTAAACGTTGTATGAAGTGAAAAGGACTTGATTTTGAGAAAAGTCAAGACTGGAAATCTTTGCGTTTCATCAATTCAAGGGTATTAACTCTCATGGTTTATTATTTTAAACTGTGAATTCCGACTGCTTCTGTGGATATCTTTATGGCAGTTTGAGACATAATCCAGTAAGTGATGAGGCGTACACAAATCTTTCTTTGAATAAATATTTCACGGTCTCCTTCTCCAACTTTCCATCACATGTTATCGTGTATTGTCGATATAATATAGGATTGAACAGGCAGGTCAACAACTTGAAACAAAATGGCGAAGAATATGAGCACGCACTTTGAATATGTGTACGCAATTGATTTTTGCCCATGACCTTCAGGGCTCAGCCAATAGATCTATAAAGTCCACTCGTCGTATTGATTTTAATATTTTCCGAAAAAGACCACTTGGGTGAATGAACATAGTGAAAGCCCTGTACACCAAGAGTAAAACAAACAAGCTTTTTATGTATTGAGTATAATTTCAAAATGTAATGTTTAAGATGAGAAAGATCAGTTTAAAGCGAATTAAGTCCCCTTGCATTAATTACAGATTATTTTCCCATTTTTTACTAACTGCACCAAAACGTTTGCAAAATAAATAAAACTTCCATGCTTAGCAAAAGAAGTTCCTGTTTGAACAAAAAATGATAAAAATGACTGCTCCTGTTGTTGTGTCAGAATATCATACCAAAGTGCCAAGTTTAGAGAATAAAAAAAATATATAAATATAATTGCAAATGCAGTTTCGATATAATTTGGCTTTTTTTTAAATTATTTTTTGTGCCCATCCCAGACGTGCAATGTTGTTTTAAACAAGATGACTGGAAAGAACTCAATTTTTCCTATTTTTATGCCTAATTTGGTGTCAACTGACAAAGTATTTGCAGAGAAAATGGCAATGTTAAAGTTTACCACAGACACACAGACAGACACTCAGACACACAGACATACACAAACACACACACACACACACACACACACACACACAGAGAGATAACGATTTTAACGATAACGATAACGATTTTTTTTATTCAGATAAAGGCCAAAGCCCCTTACTGAAGGGGGTGACATTAAAGAAAGATAAATAAGATTTTACATGACACACTATGCATCTTCAACACAAACCAACCAAAAAATATCTAACACAGATGTTCAACAACATTCACGTGGTAACTATTCTCAATCTCTTCAATGCCTCATATATATAAATGGCCAAGTTACACAGAGTAGACTCATGTCTTGACGACATGAGCAAATTAAATCTAAAGTTAGATGGATCTTTATAATATTTTGGTTGGATTAGTTTTTGTCTGAGGTCACTCAAGGCAGGGCAACATAACACAAAATGTAGCTCGTCTTCCATACCCAGATTGCATAAACGACAAGTAAACACCGATTCCCTTAAATTTCCGTATCTAAAACAATGAGTAGCAATATCAGAAACACCAAATCTAAATTTTGTCAATGCACATTTTATAAATCTGTTCAATACCAACTCAATGTATGGTTCTATGCCATGCGATGTCTTGAAAAGTTTAAACTTTGCAAATCTGTTACTATTTTGTATATGATCATGCCAGTCTTGCCACCTGCAATCAATAATTCGTTGCCTAAAGCACTTTAAAAAACCGGCAATATCTTCAACCCCCTGATTGTCCCACACAAATGCAAAACCATAAGAATTCAAACACTGTCTAACACTCGTTGCCCACGTCTTTTTGCCATTATTATCTAAAGAATATAACATATTATATGCTTTAAATGGAAATCTGTTTTCATCCATTCTAGTCAATTTCAGCCAATATTTGATACATTTAATATATGAATTCAAATAAATCGGATATCTCCCCAGCTCACCATAAACAAGATCATTTGGAGTTCGACTGTCTACATTGAGAAACCGTTTCATTGCAAATAAATGCGTTTTTTCTGTTGCTACATTATTTTCCAGTCCCCAAATTTCTGCTCCATACTGCAATATTGGCTGAACTTGAGAATCAAACAACCTACCAAATACACTAAATGAGCTACAATCTATTTTATACAAAATATGAAGTATTACAATAACTGCTTTCTTTGCTTTGTTAGCTATATCCTGACATGCAAAATTGAAACTGAGTCTAGTTGAAAAATAAATTCCAAGATACTTATATGCATTGACAACATCAATTCTTTCATTGCCATATGACCATCTTTCATTTCTTGCCAAATACCCTCCCTTACGAAAAACAACAATACTCGTTTTGTCCATGTTTACTTTTAAGTGCAAATTACTGGCAGCAATATATAAATTGTTCAATTGTCGCTGTAAACCAACTGTTGTTATAGATAACAAAATCATATCGTCAGCAAACAGTAAAACAAACAATTCAATCAAATCAAAAGTAACGCCGTGCTGACCATTCTGCATAATTTCTAAAGCAAGTTCATTGATAAAAAGTGGAAACAAAACAGGGCTACAAACATCCCCTTGTTTAACTCCACGAATACAGTTCACACACTCTGATAGTTTTGCCCCTGATCTCACTCTTGCTTTCACTTCTTCATACATACTTTTCACACAACGACACAACTTTCCACTAATACCATTTTTCAACAAAACAGGCCATAAAAGTTTTCTAGAGACAGAATCAAAAGCTTTTTCAAAATCCACAAAAGCAACATATAATTTTCTGTTATTTGCAAATTGTTTCTGTACTGCTGCCATTAAAGTAAATATATGGTCAATTGTTGAATAGCCTTTTTTAAATCCTGCTTGGTATTCTCCAATTATATCATTCTGAGTTATCCATTCTTGCAACCTGTTATTAATAATGGAACTGTATAATTTGCTACTTACATCACATAAAGAAATGCCTCTATAATTGTTTACATTATTAATGTCACCTTTCTTAAATAATGGCAGGATTATAGATTCTGTCCAATTGGTTGGATAAATACCACTATCAAACAAAAAATTAAACATGTTCACCAGAAAATCAACAGTCACTTCTCCTGAATGTTTAAAAAATTCACCAATCAGTCCATCTGGACCAGCAGATTTGCCATTTTTCAATTTTCTAATTGCAAGCAGTACTTCTTCTTGAGATATAGGCCTATCTTGTGTAAAGTTATCATTGTCATTATCTCCGCACATGTCTGCAGCTACTTCCTCCTCCTCCTCATAGTCATTTTCAAACACATCTTTAAAATGTTGGTACCACTCTTGGGTAGAAATATCACTTACAGGTTGTACTTTCTTTTTTGTTATCTTGTGTACTGTGTCCCAAAATTCCTTTTGACTTTTAACAGAATGCAGAAGATCATTTACTAATGAGTTATTATATTCTTTCTTTTTTCTCTTATTTAGGTTTTTATATTCACGTCTAGCGATACAAAACAAAACACGGTCGTCTTTATCTAATGTTTTTCTATATTTCCTCAATAATCTACGTACCCTGCATTTCTCTAATTTACATTCATGATCAAACCATTTATTTTCTGCTATTTGTTTGTTACAAAATACCCGTTTTTTCATATGTTCTGCTTGTTCTTTAATAGTCTGATTAAACATATCTAAAGCTCTATTGACATCAACATGAATAAGATCTTCTGCTACTTTGAACTTTACTTGTACTTCCTGTGCCTTCATAGACAAAGAGAAACGTTCAGCATAAATATCATCCCAACAGTACTTAATAATGGGCTGATTCACAATAAGATTAGAATTTTTATCACACTGCCTTACAAAGTGTTCTTTAATATATAACGCAAGGGGTAAGTGGTCAGATTCAATTCTCTCTGCTATCTGCAATGATACCCTCTGATATACAGATTCAAAAAAATTTACAGATGCTATAAAGTAATCATTAACACTTGATCCTTGATCAGAAATGTATGTGAAACGACCTGCAAGGTCACCGTTACATACACCGTTGAGAATGGTCAATCCAAATACAGTGCACATGTTAAGTAATCTTTTCCCATAAGAGTTTAATACTTTGTCTTCAGAATGTCTATTCATCACCCTACTGACATTTTTATGACAAATGTATATTTCATCTTCAAGTAAAGTTTCTGGGGATATAGTAGAAGTTCTTGCATTCAGATCACCACACAATAATACATCAACATCATCTAAAAATAGCAATTTATCTAAAACACATTCTTCCAACATATCAATTCCATTATCAAAATCACTTATACTATAATATGGTGCATTTTCAGGCGGAACATATGCACACACCAGCAGAACATTTTTAGTGAAACCAAAGAAACTTTTATCTAATATAAATGTCATACAATAATTACTATTACAATCAATACATTTCACAAAAGGGAGTAAAGTTTTCCGTACAAGACAAATTATTCCCCCTGAGCATCTTCCTTGTCGTGTCAGTTTAACTGCTGATTTTACATATAGCGCATGATCTTTAAAAACACAAGATTCAAACTCTTCCACAAATGTTTCTACGAGACAAACAAAATCAAACAATGAAACATATTGAACAAAACTTGAGTCATTCATTTTTTGAAGCAATCCACAAATATTCCAATGAAGAAATGAAATAGTATTTTCAAAAGTATCCAGTCTCTCCACATGATCTTCTTCCACATCACTCATCCAGCTACAATCATGTACTTCTGTACTTTCATTCTCACATAAATCATTTTCATCTAACACTGAACTACTATTTGTACTACCCAAATGTACATCAACGCTTTTATTCTTATTTTCATGTTTTCTATCCATCATCATCAAGCTGTTCCAAGCAACATCCTCACAGTCAGTATCATTCTCAGTCACACTATCATCACCGTTGAATACGATCAAATCTTCACAGTCACCATCTCGATCAGTCACATAGTTACATTCATTATTTCTTATTTCCACAATATCACAATTAATACCTACATCATACTGGTCACCAATCACACACCCAGCATCTTTGACAACATCGTCTCTGGACACACAAACATCATTGTTATCCACCATCAACATTTCAGAACAAACACTGTGTTGCACAGAGTTAATAGCAACATTGTCATCAGAACACGCATCAGCATTCACACCAGATAAAGAAGCGCCACTCTCTCCAAGCACGTCAGCATTTTCAACATCATAGCTCGCAACACAAATCAATGGCAAGGTACACATATTCCTTTCATTCAACATTTCATTCTCAACAGCGAAACGTGTCAGATTTACATTTTTCCCTTGCGAACAACACACACTGACGTCATGCTCTACATCTGTACTGCACGTGAATTTCAATTTGACACAGTTCACAGTGCCACTGACACTATCGCCCAGCAAACTTTCAACACCACACACACACGGTGACTGATTAATTTTGATACCCTTTGATACACTGGTGGGAAAAACTTTCAAAACATGAAAAGGCGGGCCGGACCTCTATGGGAGTTGAACAAGTTTATCTCTGCCATCCAGACCATACTTCCTCCCCTCTATCACGAGATGATCATATACCATTGACGCCTTTTTGTTCTCATTTCTGGCAGCTTTCAAATGAGGTGTTAACTTTTTCCTCATCTCCCTCACCCTCAAAGAAAAATCCTCACCAACAAAGATCTTAGTTCCCTTCAATTTTTGTTTTGCATGCAGGATTTTTTCTTTGTCTTTATAAAATGTACAGCGTGCCACAATAGGAGAGTTTGCTTTTGCATTGATTCTGTGTACACGATCAAATTGCACATCATCAGACAGTTCTAATTTGTCAGTAAGCATGTCCTGTACCAAACCTTCACAAGCTTGCCATGATTCATTATCTGCACGGGATATACCATGAATAATGACATTGTTCCTTTTGGACCGCCCTTCCAGATCATCCACTTTTCTGTCTAATGATTCAACTTTGGAAGATAATCTGTCATTTTCAGCTTTCAATGCATCATTTTCTTTCTTCAAAGCAGACACATCCCTTTTAAGATTAACCATGTCTCCTTGCATTTTGGTAAACCCATCTTTCATCTGTACAAACTCTTCTTTCATGTCTTTCATATCCCCACTTAGCATGTCAAACTTACTGTTCAAATTGCTGTTCAAGTCGCTACTCAAACTGCTGATCATGGCCATCACGTCCTTCAGGGTGGGGTCCGAAGACTGCTCAGGTGTAGGTCCGGTCCTGTCCACACTGTCCCTGCGTGAAGCACCTCCAGTGCTGCCCAGTCGTGTCTGCCGCATGCTGTCCGACTTGCTGCCAGGTCCTGGGTTCAACTCCACGTCACCACACTGGTGGATTAAATTCCCATAGTACAGCAGGGTGAGGAGCACGCCTACCATGACACCGTCTGCACGAGTTCTGAGTCTTAAAATAGACATTCGCATGGCGGCCAAATATTTTGCTCGTTTGAACATGAACGAAGCAAATACTGCAGCAAAGCACCCACAGACAGATCTGAATGTCAATGGTAACGAAGGCATGGTACTTCAGCTCGCCGTCTGCCAACGTACAAAGGTAGGTGACGTCTTCAGCTGGAGAAAACAGCAAGGAAACACGGAGCTCCCAACGGCGTGACCTCTCACTTTTGTGTCACGACCTTGCCCCCCCACACACACAGAGAGAGAGAGAGAGAGAGAGAGAGAGAGAACCGAACACCGTATTAAAACATAGACACTTTATTTACACAAGTGAGTCAACAAGATTAGGAAAATTTGTTTATGAATGTTTTGATGCTAACAGATCATTAATATATACAAACAAGATTAGTAAAATGTGTTTGTGAATGCTGTCCCAATTCATGGCGTTAATTATTATCTATTTACCTATGTACTTGAGTCTTATAAACCTTAAGGTTTCATGACATTTAAGTCTTTATACAATTCTGTTCTATTCGATTCGATTCTGTTCACACACACACACACACACACACACACACACACACAGTGGTGGAGAACGACAACAGCCAGGCCGTGATGGATCTCAGCCTGCCTCCTGATGCCGTCCTCACCGTGCCTCCCATACCCGCGGAGCCGGGACCTAATTTCTTTGCCCGTTTTGGCATCGACGCTGGTCCCTTGCAAACCTTACCCAACATCCCCGGTCTGCCTGTCACTTATGTGGACCGAACCTGGGACCCACAAGGTGAGATAGCACTGACTTTCATCCCACACTTGCAAGATCTTTTTCCCGGTCCACTTTACCTTGAGTGGTGGACAGGACCTAGTCATTAGTCAATAAACCGAGGTCCCATGTGCAGCATTCACACAGCACACGTCAAAAGCACCTAACGGCAGCTGTCAGTCAATTATACCATGCAGGCATCCTGTTTGTACAAATGACTCTGTCTTTCTGAAGTGCTTAGTTTATTCTCTGAATAAGCATTGGCCATGTGTAAGTCGTAACGTTGATGGTACCCCTGTCTCTGTGATTCAGGAACTATTTTGATTGATCCCAGAGCTATTTTGACTCATTTCAAACGTATCCATGTTTATGTGATCCAGGAGCTTTTCTAACCAATTTTGAATATATCCTTTCTGTTCTGTTTTGCCTTTTCATATTCCATTTTGTTCCATCAATTCATATATCCATCCATTCGTTCATCCATGTATCATTGTGTCCGTCAAGGCCTGAACGAGGTACAGTTCGGGGCACTGTTGCAATCCCAGGTTGAGCAGGTGGTTGCCAGGCAGGGTGAATCCAGGCGGCCTTTTTTCGTGCCTATTGCCACCTTTCCCTTCCGGGTAAACATACATTTCTATGTTGCAGATGTGTTTATGTATGCATGTATGTATGCATGTATGTCGTTCTTTTGCTCAACGTCTGTCCACATTAATTTTGTTTTGAAAGAACATCTACCACCTCTCCAAACCTACCCTGCCTGACCTAAACACTCCTTTTCCTTTCCCTCTCTTCTTACATTAAAGGAGATGGAAAATACAGAAAACATACAGAAAATAACGACAATCTAAGTAATGATCTGGTAAAATTTCAACAGAAATAAATAAACAAGAACAACTGGGGTTTGGAGGAATAACCCCTCTGCTCTGAAACCGTCAAAACTGAAAAGAAAAAGGGGGAGGACACGCATTTTCACACATGCACACAACAGTTTTCCCTGTTTGAACAGGAAGCCAATTTCCTGGCGTGGCATGGCTGAAATCTAAATCAGTGCAAAGGTGTCAATGAGAAGAAGCCAATGCTCACCCACTACCTAAATATACACCATATATATAAGGAACAGCAACATTCAAAGTAGGATACCTTTTTGTTACCCTGAGCATGATTATGTTACAACACTATACGGAAGCAAAACCGTTTTTAGAGACTATAATAAACTAGTGATAGATACCCGCTCGGACCCTGGCATAACATAGTTGAGGAAAATAGATTGTCATACGTATTAACCCCCAAACGGCCATCATTAGGACACAAATTCAAGAAATTATTCACTGTCAATCATATTAATGAAACAGAAACACCATCTGTAAACACTGGCATGAAAACTAATTCCAAACGAAAAAAAGGAAGGGAAGGGCTAGAAAGGAAATTGTTTTGGAACATCAGCTGCAGTCAATATAATAAATCTAAAAGAAAATGTTATAAACACTACATGATTTGCGAGTGGCAGTGGACTAACCTCAACAGCTTCTGAACAACACCAAGACTGAGGACCAATCAGTTGCCATAACTTAACCCCCTAGTCCAAGGGACGCTTGGACACTGGTCAGCAGATATTTGACCACAGTGGTGCAACACGAGATGTTGCCGAAATACAGGAACGAACCCGTTACCTGAGGTTCTGAGGCCATGAACCTCTCCTCTATCAGTGTTAGGATGTGAGTGATCTGTTGCTGTTTGTGGGTGTACGAAGAAAACTCCATCTAGCTTCACTCACATGCCAAGTATGCCCACTGTCCATCACGATCACATTTCCTATAAAGACTGCCAGAGAAAGAAGAAACAGTTCTTGGAAACCAAGCAACTCGTACAGAAGAGGTTGCGTGAGATGAAGAACACCTGGTGGGTGAGAAAGTCTGAAGAGCTTCAGTCCACTGCTGGTGCTCACGACATGAAGAACTTCCATGCTGGTCTCCGAGCTGTGTGTGGACCGAGAGTCACAGGATCAACCCCTGTCCGAGCCTTGGACCACACCACCCTCCTGACAGACGAGAAAGACATCCTTGCCCGCTGGGCAGAGCACTTTAACACCCTCCTCAACAGGGACTCGTCCGTATCTGACGAGGTAATTGCAGCCCTCCCACAGCTACCGATCAATGACTCGCTAGCTGCCCCTCCCACCAAGGCCGAGACCCGGAAGGCCCTGAAGCTGACAACGTTAGGAAAAGCACCAGGAGCGGATGGAATCCAGGCTGACATCTACAAGTATGGAGGCGAGATGCTGACAAACTGACTGCCCTGTTCCAGTCTATCTGGGAGAGATGGGAGGTCCCCCAGGATTTCAAGGATGCTTCAATTGTCCACATTTACAAACGGAAGCAAGACAAAACATCCTGTGATAACCACCGTGGAATCTCTCTCCTCTGCATCGCTGGCAAGATCTTCACCAGATATATTGACCAGATGTACGCCAGATGCAAGAGAAGTGCCGTGAGCAGAACAAGGAGCTCCACATGGTCTTTGTAGTCCTTTGACATAGTGAACCGCCGTGGTCTGTGGAAGACCCTCCTAAAGTTCGGCTGCCCAGAGAGCCTAATCCAGCTGATTGCATCATTCCACGATGGCATGCAGGCGAGAAAACAGGAAAATACTGACATGTCAGATCCGCTGCCTGTGGTAAATGGAGTGAAGCAGGGCTGCATCCTGGCACCCACACTGTTCTCAATTCTCTTCTCTGCCATGCTGATTGACGCCATCCAAGACTGTGACTGGGGCATCTACATTCAGTTTCGCACAGATGGCAAACTTTTCAACTTGCGGTGACTCCACGCCAGGTCCAGGGTGTTTGAGGCACTGTTGAGAGAGTTCCTCTTCGCTGATGACTGCGTGCTTGCTGCACACACCCATGAGGGCATGCAGTTCATTATAGACAGATTTTCAACCTCCTGCAGCAAGACCGAGTCCATGTACCAACCAGCTAGCTCACAGAACGCCAGTGCCTCCTCCCCACCTGCGATCAAGATCGATGACACAGGCATTAAGTCAGTCGACACGTTTTGCTACCTGGGCAGCACCCTATGCAGCAACGGAGCCCTTGATGCAGAAGTGACGCTGCATATCGCCAAGGTCAGACTCAATAACAGGCTGTGGAACAACAATGGCATCAGGCTCGGCAATAAAATCAAAACCTACAGAGCTGTTGTGCTGACCACCTTGTTGTACTTCTGTGAGACATAGACGACGTATCGCCGTCAAATTCAACAACTTGAGCAGTTTCACCAGAGATGCCTACAAACGATCCTCGGCATAAAGTGGCAAGACAGGGTCTCCAACCTCCAGGTCCTAGAGAGGAGCGGCCTGCCGAGCATCGAAAGCCTGCTGATCCAGAGCCAGCTACGCTGGACAGGACACGTTGTCCGCATGACAGACAGCAGGATCCCGAAGATGCTTTTGTATGGCCAGCTGAAGGAAGGCCACTGCAAACATGGAAGACCCTGCAAGCGCTTCAAGGACACCTTGAAGACAAACCTCAAAGCTTGTGACATAGACATCGCTTCCTGGGAAACTGATGTCCTTGACCGCTCTCACTGGAGAATGCTGTGCTTTATTGGCATAAAGACGTTGGAAAACAAGAGAACGCTGGCCATTAAGGAGACGCGTGAGCGAAGGAAGCAGGGCTCAACTTCTGGAGACGTTTTCCCTTGCAACACCTGTGGGAAGTGCTGTGCATCCAGAATCGACCTCTTCTCCCATATGAGGACACACACCGACAGATAAGCCTGCCTGCCTTCTCATCCGTCGGTCCGACTGGAGACTCCATCATATGTGTGTATGCATTTCCCCAGTCCATTTTCCGCCATTCCCTTCCATACAAGTTCAACTACTTGCTATGACTGTTCTTCAATTATCTTTCATTTTTCGATTTTTTTTTTCCTGTTTTTGTTTTTTGTTTTTGTTGTTGTTGTTGGTTTTTTGTTGTTTTTGTTTGGTTGGTTGGTTGGTTGGTTGGTTGTTGTTGTTTTTTTTTTGTTTGTTTTTTTTTTTTTTTGTTGTTTTTGTTTTTTGTTTTTTTTTGTTGTTTTTTTTTGGGGGGGTTGGGTTTTTGTTGTTGTTGTTTTGTTTTGTTTTTGTTTGGGGGGGGGGGGGGTTGTTGTTGTTGTTTTGTTTTTGTTTTTCGGTTTTGTCTTCATTGTCTTTTTTGGTGTTAACGTCTGCTGTTCAGTTGTTAATTTGCGTGTACGCGCGCGCGCGCGCGCGTGTGTGTGTGTGTGTTTATCTTATCTCCTTTAGCTAATTAAAAAAAAGTATCTCATAGCATGCATGAAACTGTAAAATACCAATGTTCTTGCTGTGATAAAAAGCCAGCACAAATACAACTGACTACCGCTCTCAACACCAGCAAAAATAACAAGTACAAGAAGAAGAAAAAATGGCAAGAACTCGTGTTTATAACAGATAAAGATGGCTGATATAATGACCATGGTGACTGTGATCACCTGCATGAGGTTGATGATGATTTTCGTAATGACTGACGATAATGACGACGCCAAAAACAATGACAACATACATTCATTCCACAATGTGGGTGCACTCGACCAAAGGACGGCAGCCAGACGTTCATATGGAAATCAGTTTTCACCAAAACAAATCACTACACTACACTGCACTGCACTATACTGCACTACACTACACCCCACCACACTACACTATGATAAACTACACTACATTACATCACACCACACTACACAAGTACACCACACTACACTACACTACACTACACTAAAATGTTTCGTCTTTTCTCCACAGATGATATTCTTCTGGCCTTTGGATGACTGTGAGACGTCCGAGGACCTTACCTTTTTGTCTGACAGTCTCGGGGGACCCTCTGGCATCAAGAGCACTGCTATGAAACTGTTCCTGATTTGCTCAAACGCAGTGCCAAACTGAATCAAAAACAGCATATTCAAAAAGGGAAAAAAACATCCAACGAAGAAACAAACAAAACAGAACAAAACAAAACACACACACAAAAATACAGTGCTTCGAAAAGTTTTCTTGTACATGATGTGACAAACCTTTTTCTTTAAAAAAAAAAAAAAAAACACAAAAGTTCAGCATGACATACTCATAGTGTATCTCCTCTCTCTCTCTCTCTCAGGGGCGTTTTGCACGTGCATGAGAACTGAACGGGTGTGTCACACAGTCGTCAGTTTTTCAGTAGTTACTGTGACTACAGATAGTATACGGTACTGAAAACTTGCCACCTACTTCGTTTAAGACCATGCCGTGGGCCCAGCTACAGTTCCGCTCGGTTGTGGTGCCTTTCACCCAGTTTTCATCAACTTTATGTTGAAGAGGGCAGTGCTGAAGAAAAAAAAGTTGGGTGGCCATGCTGTCAGCTCGTTCCCGTACGACCGGTGTCTTGCTTGGTCTGGTCCTCGTGTTCATGTTTTGGGGGGACAATTTATATCAACGCCGCGGATCTGGAGAATTGTTACTACGATGTGGAGACATTGAAGCAAACCCCGGCCCCAGCCCTGACCAAGGCGCCTCAGGATCCTCCAGCTTGCGGCAGACCCGGCTCTCCTCCTCCCACCCGTCTCGCTCCTCCAAGGAACCGTCCCTTGCTGACGTCATGTCATGTATCCAGGATGTGAAGGAGATGAACGCTTCCATGAACAGCAAGCTGGACGACGTGAAAGACGAAGTGCATCAGCTGCGGCAGGAGCATGGTGCTTTGCAAGAACTTGTTTGTGGGCTCAAGGATGAGGTGAGGGATTTACGCCAGAAGAATGACGTTCTCGAACAAAATAACAATGATTTAACGACTAAGGTAAAGAATCTAGAGAATAAATGTGATGATCTGGAAAGCAGGTCGAGAAGGAACAATCTGATTTTTTACGGAATGGATAAAAGAGAAGGAGAAACAAGTGAACAATGTGAAGAACGGGTTCAGGACTTAATGGCTGACACACTGGAGCTTTCAGATAGTTTTGAGTTTGAACGAGTTCACCGATTGAATGCGAAGGCAGACTCCCCAATAATCGCTTGCTGTTCGTTCTATAAGCGGACAGTAAAAATTCTTAAAGCTAAGCAGAAGTTGAAGGGCACAAACGTGTTTATTGGGGAAGATTTTACAGAAAGGGTTCGAGAGATAAGACGGAAGTTAAGTCCACACTTAAAGAAAGCTAGGAGTGATGGAAAACAAGTCCGTATGATCTATGACCATCTTTACATTGATGGAAAAAAGTACTTCCTGGACTCACAAGACCGTTTGAAAGAAACGAAATAGGAAGAAGGCCGGCTTCGTGATTTTTATGATTTAGAGACGGACAATTCTGATTCGGTTACAAAAGAAGTATTGACAAATAAATTTTCCTCGATTCATTCACGCGATTCCCCGGGTATTTCAAATGAAGCACGTGGGAATTCAGGGAACAAAAGTTTACGCTCGGGTGGAAAGGCGCAGTTAGAAAACGAGAACTCACTTGAAGTTTCTCGTGCTTTGGATGTTAGCCCAAGGGGGGAAAAGGACATGGTGCAGTCCAGCTCGGAAGGAAATCGAAACACGAAACATTCTGTAAATAGTAACTCTTTTTCGTGTCCCGGACCCTCGAACCCTTTGGCTATAAATAGTTCAAGATCTTTTTCCTTTCTTTCTTGGAACGTTAATGGTTTGCGTTCTAAGTTCATGTTTAATGATTTTTCTACATATGTGTCGTCTTTTGACTTCGTATGCATTGTTGAAACGTTTGAAGAAAATTGTAAAACAGATTTATTTCCTGGGCTTTCAATGTATTATAAACCAGCTATTAAATTTACCAGACAAGGGAGGAAATCGGGTGGTATTGTGTGTTTGTTTAGGAATGAGTTTTGTCCCTTCATAAGAAAACTACAAATAAAATATGAAAATATATATGCATTTATTATTGATAAACAGTTGTTTGGATTTTCGAAAGATGTTCTCTTTGTATGTACTTATGTACCACCAGAAGGTTCTCCTTTTTATGCTTATTTTGATTATGATCATGGTATATCTGTACTTGAAGATTGTCTGACTAATCTGCTGTTAGAATTTGTGATGTTTATATAATTTTGTGTGGCGATCTTAACAGCAGAACTTCTAATATCTCTCCTTCACAATCATCGAATGACAGTATTGGATCTTATCATAAAAGTTGCTCAATGAATTGTAATCGTAATTCTCAGGATACACACATCAATGTATATGGTAAGTCAATGTTAAACATGTGCACTGCCTTAGGTTTGACAATATTAAATGGAATGTGTAACGGTGACCAGGAAGGTCACTATACATATACAGGCGAAAATGGAAGCAGTGTCAATGATTATTTTCTTTTGTCAAATGACTTTTATGAACTTGTTTATGATGTATGTGAATTATGTGTTGCTGATCGAACTGAATCTGATCATTTTCCTCTTGAGTGTCGTATTTCTTTTTCAAATAATAACCTAGTTAAAAGTAATGATTGTGATACCATACAGGTGATAGAAAAATTTGAGTGGAACGAACAGTTTAGGCAGGAATTCCATAGTAAATTGACAGAGAAAGAAATTAATGATAAACTGAAAATGGCTTTGGATCTCATTGATGTGAATATAAATGACGCTTTAAAATTGTTCAATGAATGTATTCGAGAATGTGCAGCTTGTATGAAGAAAACTTTTAGTGTGGGTCATAATAAACAGCAAGAGGGGTGGTTCGATGAGGAATGTAAATGTCAAAGGAGAAAAGTTCGCAGGCTACTTAGAAGGTTTCGTAGAACTTCAGAAATCTATGTGAGAATAAGAGAAAACAGCATAACAAAAACTTACTAGACAATTTGATAGCATCTGTTAAAGATCAAAACGAATTCTGGGAATGTATGAAAAATATTTCGCCCAAAAAGAGGCAGCCTAGGAATGACATATCTGTAGATTGTTGGTTTAAACATTTTAAAGCCTTGTTAGATAAAGATTTTGATTGTATTATCAGTGGTCATAGCTTACCTGAAGTGGAAAACGAGTTTATGAATCGTCCAATATCTAAAGAAGAAATTTCAATTGCACTTAAAAAACTAAAGAATCGAAAAGCTGCAGGTCTTGATGGGATAATTGGAGAATTTTTGAAATCACCATGTGATGAGTTTATACATTTTTTGACAACTTTCTTTAATGCTTTATTCGATAGGGGTATTTTTCCTGAAAATTGGTGTGTCAATCACTTTACCACTCTACAAGAAAGGTGACATAAATAACACTAATAACTATAGAGGCATTTCATTATCTGATATCAGCAGTAAAGTATTCACTGCAATTATTAATTATAGGATTCAGGAGTATGTAGAATATAACAATATAACAGGTGAACACCAAGCTGGTTTTAAACGAGGATATTCAACAATTGATCATATGTTTACTCTTTTGGCATTTGTTCAGAAACAGTTTCCTCTTAATCGTAAACTTTACGTAGCATTTATTGATTTTAAGAAAGCTTTTGATTCTATCAATAGAAATTTATTATGGCCAGTTCTGGCAAAACATGGCATAACAGGAAAGCTTTTTAAATGTATAAGGAGTATGTATAATGTTGTCAAAACAAGAGTTAGGTGTGGTAACAAACTTACTGAGTATATCAATTGCACTAGAGGAGTAAAGCAAGGAGATGTTTGTAGTCCTATTTTGTTCTCATTATTCATAAATGAATTGGCTTTAGAAGTGATAGACAGAAGAAGACCTTGTGCGAGATTCACAATTGATTTTATAGAACTGTTTATATTATTACTTGCTGATGATATTGTTTTGCTTTCAGAGACAGCTATTGGTCTACAGACACAATTGAACAACTTAAAAAATTCAGCTACTAAATTGCAATTAAATGTTAATCTAGATAAAAGTAATATTATTGTTTTTAGGAAAGGTGGTTATTTGGCAGCAAGGGAAAGGTGGGTGTATGGTGGTATTGATATGCCAGTTGTCAATGCTTACAAATATCTTGGAATTCTATTTTCTACTCGTTTGAGTTTTGTAGCTGCATGCAGGGATCTTTCAAGCAGAGCAAAGAATGTGCTGTTACATATTATGAAGAAACTCTTTTTATTAAACAATAATACTTTGGATATTTTTATTAAGATTTCCGATACTCAGATACAGCCCATCATACAATATGGCTCAGAATTATGGGGTCTAGATAAAAATGCTACAATACAATGTGAGTCCGTTCATTTATTTGGACTGAAAAAGTTTTTAGGAGTTGAAATGAAGGCACCTAACGATTTAGTATATGGTGAGACGAACAGACATCCAATCTATATAAATTCTGCAGTTAGATGTGTTCGATACTGGTTTAAATTACTAAAAATGAATGAAACCAGACTGCCACGTAAATCATATAATATGTTGAATGATTTAGATTCTAGAGGTAAAAAGAACTGGGCGTCAAATGTACGAACTTGTCTCTGTGAACTGGGCTTTGGATATGTTTGGGAATATCAAGGAGTAGGTAATGAAAATATGTTTCTGAAACTTTTTCGTCAGCGTTTAATAGACTAGATGGCAAAACTGGGAAAATCATATTCAGTCAAGTGATAGATTCTGTCTCTACAGATCTCATACTTCTACATATTTAGTAAAGAATTATCTTTTGTTTCACATGGAAAGATATCTACCAGTTTTATTAACAAGATTTAGATTTGACATTTCTGAAATTCATATGCACAGATATCGTTATAAGATTGTTGATGACACAGAGAAGTTGTGTCCTTTGTGCAAGCTGTCAAATGAAGGTGAAGTGCATTTTGTTTTGATGTATCCTGTGTTGCATGGATTTCGCGTAAGATTTATTCCAAAGAAATATTATGAACGTCCATGTTTGTTTAAATTATGTTTATTGATGGCATCTGATGATGGTGTCATACGTAATCTCGCACTGTATTTACACAAAGCTTTTAAGTTAAGAAAAACGGTATTATCATAATTTCTTTAACTAATTGTGAAAATGGTGAATGTTTACTGATAGTATGGTGACATCTGTATACTGTATTATCGTCCTTCATTCATATGATGCTATGGCCTTGAGTGAATAAATCACCTCAGTCTCACTCTCAGTCTCTCTCTCTCTCATTTATATATATATATATATATATATATATATATATATATATATATGTGTGTGTGTGTGTGTGTGTGTGTGTGTGTGTGTGTAGATATATAAATATATCAAAACAGGACATATATATATATATATATATATATATATATATATATATTTACACACACACACCACACACACACACACACACACACACACACACACATACACACACATATATAATGCATGCATATGAACACACTTACATATACATACACAGACATACCTATGGACATACATACACATTGATAATTTTGTATTCTCACATATACATACACATATAAGTGCACACATCCATCATAAACAATATTAATCCTTTTTACCCTCCATTATTTGGTCGGGTTTGGTTTGAGTTTTTTTTGTTTGTTGTTTTTTCTTCTTCTTTTTTCTTTTTTTTTTTTCGATTTATGATAGCAGTATGGTTTGTTTTTGATTTTTTCCACTTTCAGATATTTCCTTGTAGTGACGCAAGTGTTTGTGAAATTCAGCAGATCAGGGGAGGTTTCTGTAATTTACTAAATACATTGAATTGAGGTATCTCTTCTCTCATTTTCGACTGATGAATATAGAATTTTGCAAGGACCAAAATTAAGTCTGATATTCTATCAAATTGAAAATGGGTATCGTTTCATACAATTACAATTATCTTGTTAAAAACAGACATGATATGACTTTGCATTTGGCATTAAAAACAGACATGATATGACTTTGCATTTGGCATTAAGCGCTTGTTCCAAATGCTAACAAAAGACTATTACATGTGTACATCTCCAGAATATATGTTCTTTAGTGTCCTTCTCATTGTGTCAAAAAGAGCATCTGTGATCAGGTTTGACTCCTATATGCGACAGGGCAACATTTGTAGCTAGTACTTTATATATTACTCTTATCTGAAACCATTTCTGTTCTGTTTCCTGAATATTTTGAATCATTGTTAAAGTCTTTATCCAGTTAATTTCTGTATTTACTTTGTCATTCCATTTGGTGCAAAATTTTAGGTTCTCATTATCCTTTACAAGAATATCATAGTACAAGGTTGATCCTTTCTTTACGGACTGTAGCAGCTGTAATACTCTAGCATAATCTGATTTACAATTGTTCTTAAATGTATATGTATTAATCCAGCGAAGTTTTTTTATCCTTTTAATTACTGATGCATAAATTGGAAAATGAGTTCTTATGTTGTGTTTATCAATGAAATCAGTGTGCGTCAAATAGCTTCCATCTTCCTTGCACATGTCTGCAGTAAAGCAAGCATTCTAATGTATCCATTCATTTTCCCCCAGTGAAATGTTATCTATATTACGGGGTTGTTGTTGTTTTTTCATTACAAAAACAATACTTCTGCCAATGGTTCCTCTGGATTTGTGGGTTAAACTTTGTCAAAGGATAATTCATACTTGAAATATGTCTTCCCAAAAGAGATTGTCTTCATATGTGCTTAACAAACTGTTTGGCCCAAATCTTCGTAAGTGTTCTCTGTTTGGATGTGTTGGTGACAGAATCGATTTCCAATTCAGCTGAAGCCACACTTTGTTAAGAACAGAGAAGAATGGAATAAACAATCTGGGCTTGTTTACTTGTCGCGTTTTGTTTTGTATCAAATCTGTTATGTAAAGTACTTTAATGCACTGTAATGTGAAGCATCCGTTTTGCATCACTGATACACAGACTTCTGTTTATGGGGCTTAACAGCACTCACTGTCGTTCAATCCAGAAAAGAAATGCTTGGTATAGTTGTTTTTTTGGTTTTCTTTGTTTATTTGTTTTAATAAATAGATAATAAACAAATCGAAGGTATGACTCGTCCAATATCTTGAGAAGTACATCAAACTTGAGCCCGACATATCCTGATCAAATGGATGCAGTTATATTTTGTTTGATATCAAATTTTACTTTTGTTTCTTCTGCATATTTAACTCCCTTTATCAGCTCTTTTGCACAATAGAATATAGCAAGTCATGTCAGTGATGGGAGGGACCCGAGGGCAGCAGAAGCTGACACGTCAGAGAGCGCCACTCCCGCCATGAAAATGTCACCTGTAAAACAAGCTGTCCTCCCAATGGTTAACCATAATTGTATCTGCCAGCCAGGTCACCCAAGCATGTGCATTGTATTGCACACGTCATATGTGTCAGATGTTAACGTCAACACTCAGCTGTTCGTGCGCGTGTGGCGTCCATGCGTGCGTGCGCACGTGTGTGTGTGTGTGTGTGTGTTTGTATGTGTGTCTATGATTGTATGTTTACGTGTGTGTGTGTGTGTGTGTGTGTAGTTGTTTCCAATGTGTGTGTGTGTGTGTGAGTGTGTGAGGTTGCTGGTTCCAGCAAATAATCAATGGCATGCAACGGTGCCTTGTAAACACACACACACACACACACACACACACACGTGCGCGCTAGCATGCATGCATGCATGCATGCATGTACGGACACACACACACACACACAAACACACACATACACACACACACACACAATCACGCACTCTCTCTCTCTCATCCTTTTCCGCCTCAGCACCGCCACTGCACACACTGTCTATATAAAACCAGTCCTTTTCCATTGTCATTCTTCACATCAGTCAGATACACTGTGACGGTCAGCCATGTTCCCTTTTCTGCTTCTGCTCGTCTCCATCACTCTGGTGGCCATAGCTGACGCTAAGAATCGTAATGTTGATCGCCAAAAACAAGTTACCAGCTGACGGCACAATGCCTGCTGTCCTATCTGATGAAGGATGCCCCAAGAAATATCCCTAATTCAAATTCACAGTGTCTGCCAGGAATATCATTTGTGAATTTGAACGTCATCTACTGTTTTGAGGTGAGTTTGGTTGGAAGGGAATGTTAGGGTGGATGTGTGTACAGTGGGAGTAAGTTGGGGCTGGGAGTGGGGCGATGGATACCATCAACCAGCTTTCCTGAGACAAACCACATGTGGTGCCATTAACCTCGAACATTGCTGTTAACCTTGATAAAATCTTGAATTGTACGAATGGTATGTATTATTAATGAGGAATCAATGCAGAACTGACCGGCACATCTTTTTTGTCATCAAAGTTAATATAAACGCAGCGAAACAGATGAAATGATTTCATTTTTTTGTTTAATAGAACCCGAGTCAAGACTTCCAAAAGAAAATGAGCACTCCCCAGGTGGCACTGCCTACATCCAGATGGTACTGTGTCACTGGACGGGAAATTAGTTAATTCATTTACTTATCTGTTTATTTATCTAAGTATATTTTACTCCATTTTATCTCATTTCATTTTCCATCAGGGCCTGAATTCATCTGAACTTTCCTGCCCGAGTGCAGAACGCCGAAATTTACTTCACACTCATCTTCACTTAAATAGATCTCGTCGCGCAGTGTAACGGCTGAGAATCTGAACTATCTCCTCCATGGAATGTTTTAAACAAGTGCTGACGACAAAGACTTTTGCATCGGCACTTTACGTCACTCAGCTGAGGGCTGAGCGGGGAGCCGTTGTTATTTCTGTCTGCAAGATAAGATAGCAGCAGTTCTAGGAGAACGGCACCATACACGTGTTTCTCGTGCATTCAGATGTCACAAAACGAAGATCACACCTTCGTCTTAGCTAGCCAGTGTCAAGATTCAGATTCTTCACCCGTGATTCTCACGTGACTGTTCACACACACACACACACACACACAGTGGTGGAGAACGACAACAGCCAGGCCCTGAGGGAACTGAGCCTGCCTCCTGATGCTGTCCTCATCGTGCCTCCCACACACGTGGAACCGGGACCTCATTACTTCGCCCGTCTTGGCATCACCGTTGGCTCCATGGGCACCTTCCCCAACATCACTGGCCAGCCTGTCACTTTTGTGGAGCGAACCTGGGACCCAGAAGGTGAGAAGGCACTGACTTTGATCCCACACTCACCACAGTTGTCTCCCAGTCCACTTCACCTTGAGTGGTGGTCTGGACCCCGTTATTAGATGATAAACCCAGGTCCCGTGTGCAGCATTGTAAACGTCACTCTTATACAGACGTGTCTTGTGTGCATGCACATGATTTAAGCCTGGTTGACTTGACACAGGAAACAAATGATGAGCACCTAAATGCAGTTGTCAGTCAGTTCTATCCATGTAAGCAACATGTTGGTAAAAATGATTCCGTGTTTCTGAAGTGCATTGTGGTAATAGTAGCAGTAGTCATCGTAGATAATTTTTGGACCTCTCAGTCTTTTTATGTCCATTCTTGTTACATATTCTTATTGCTTTGGTTTACATGGCCACTCTAATTTCCACACATTGTCAATGAAAATAAATCCCATTCATCCAAATCTTGTAAAGTATGTTGCATTTTCATATCACTGTCTGCCAGTTTTCTTTTCTTTTTTTTTTCTTTTTTTTTTTTTTTAACTTGTTACAACTTTGTGCAGTTTTAGTGTTAGTAATCAGGCTGTTCCAGTGCATGATCACTCGATAAAAAAAAAAGAACTTGCAGATGTTAGTATTATAATCTAAAATAAAGTTTGGGCTCAGTATTCCTTGTTTGATCATAAGAATTCTTAACATCTTGTCTGCATTGATATTTGTCTGTTATTCAATATTTTTTTGGTTGGATTAAATCTCCTCTTAATCTCCTTCCATTCAATGATGGCAATTGCAGATAGCTTAACCATTCTGAGTATGTCATATCTCTGCACATATTTGGTGGCTCTCCTTTTAACTTTTTCTGAAGCAACAGATTGTCTCTCAAGGTATGGGTACCATACTGTATTTCCATACTCTGTATGTGGCCAAACCAGTGCTTTGTACAATTTTGAAAAAAACATCATTATCAATATAATCAAAGAACCTTTTCAGAATACCTATTATTTGGTTTACTTTGGCAATAGCTGTCTGTATGTGTGGATCAAAGGATAAGGTTTCATTAAAAGTAAATCCCAGATCTTTTTCTTTCCTACAAACAGTAATAGGATTTATACCATTGTTAAGTTTTATTGCATATTCATGTTTGGGATTTTTTCTTCCAATATGTAAGACTTTACATTTTTAAGCATTAAAGATCCCAAATTTCTGTCCATTCCTGTAAAGTCCCTTTGTATTTTCCCACTATTACCGGAGGTATTGTAAAGTTTTGTATCATCTGGAAATATTTTACATGTACTTTTCACATTTTCTGGTAGATCATTAATAAATGTTGTTAAAAGATTAGGAACTAGTATACTACCTTGTGGGATACCACTTAAAAACATCAGCTACTTGTGAGCATGAGTTCCCAAGTCTTACTCTTTGTATTCTATCTGGTAAATAGATTTTTTTTTTTTTTTAATCCAGTCGAGGAGTTTACCGTATATCCTATATGTGTCTAGCTTTATCAGGAATCTTTTATGAGGAACTGCATCAAATACCTTCTTATAATCTAGATATATTACATTTAATTTGTTTCCATTAGCTAACTTAGCTGTAAAATCTTCCATTACTTCTAATAATTGTGTTACACATGATCATTTTCTTCTGAATCCATGTTGACATTCAGAGTTTGTCATTGTTCTGAAAGTGCTTAACAGTGCCATCCCGAATTATAGATTCAACAACATTACCTGTTATGCATGCTAAACTTACTGGTCTACGATTTGCATGATCCATTTTGGATTCCTTCTGAAAAAAAAAATGCTATCACCTCAGCCTTGTAGTACCTTTGCTAGTACCTGGTCAGGTCATTGGGCTTTTAATGAGTCCAGCGCTTTTAACTCTTTAAAAAAAAACAAAATTAAAAAAAAACACAACTATTTCTGGATTTATGGTAACTTCACTTAAATACTGATTATTTCAATTTGAACCTTTCTCTAATATAGGTAAGTTTAAGTCATTTACTCTGGCAAAGACACTAGAAAAGAATTTATTAAGTGTTTCAGTTTGATCATAATCTGTTGTTGCCATTTCACCATTTTCTTTTCTTAATGAACCAATTCCTGTATTTACTTTCATCTTGTCTTGCACATACTCCCAAAAGTATTTTGGTTTTGTTCTACAGTCAATCACTATTTGTTTCTCATAATTCTTCTTTGCTTTTTTTGTTTTAACTTTGCTTTTGTTTCTTTCTTCAATGCATTTCTGCTAGTCTCTTCCAGATTTATTTGTCAAGAATTTTTTTTAATGAGTTGTACTTTTTCTTTGTAGCTTCCAGTGCTTTTGGACATATTTGACTTTGCTCTTGATTAGTGGCATATGTTTGTCCATTAATTTTGTAGATTGCTCGTTATCTATATCCTGAAAAATTATAGTTGATCAATCTGTCAACACTGTTTCTTCTCTCATTACCTCATAGTTGCCTTTCTTAAGATCATACTTTCTAATGCCAGGTAGTTCCAGTGCTGAGTTTGGGAACATATAAGTACAAGGTGTCATGATCACTTTTTTCATGAGGACCTAGGTGCTGAACGTCAGACATCAGGTTTTCCTCTCCCACTAGGACCAAGTCTAATATATTTGACTTTCCATTCTTCTTATTGAATTCGTTACCTTCTGTATCAAGAAAACTTCCTGTAAAACTTCAATGATATCGTTATCTTTTGTCAAGTCCAATTTCCATCCCGTGTTATTGTAGGAAAATTAAAATCACCCATCATACACACCTTATAAGATTTGTTTAATGTCTCTGATTTGACTAACTGATAAAGTTTCTGTGTATTAACATCTGTAGTGTTTGGGCTACTGTAAATACACCCTAACAAGACCTTTTCATTACCACTTCGTCTAAAACTGCACTAGACACTGTCATCAAAGTTTGAGTGATTTAATTCACCACAATCCTCTGCCTTTGATCTTGATTTACAAACACCTGTCTCAGAGGTTTTGTATCAACAAATAAATCATATCCAGGAATCTGATATTCAGATAGATTAATTTCTTCTTTTGATACTGTTTTGGATAATATTTCTATGAATGCCAGCATGTCTGGTTTCGAATCTTAACGTAGCAATTCGTTTTTCCTATTGATACAACTGAACAATATTCTGTGGGAGATGAATTATTATTATGCAAAAATAGAAAAGAAGGAAAACGAGGAGGAAAGAGAGGAACGAGAGGGAAATTCAGAAGAACAAGATTGGGAATAGTAAGGAAGAAAAAACGTGAGGAATAAATTAAAAGACAAAAATGACAGTAATTGTTATGACAATACGAAAATGAATGAATGAATGAATGAAAGGAAGAAAGACAAACAGAAAGAAAGAAGGAAAGAAAGAAAGGACAGACAGAAAGAAAGAAACAATATGACAGACAATAACCATGACCAAGAACACATGTAACCTTCAAATCTTTATTTGAAAAAGGTTCTTATATTTATTTATTTATTTATTTACTTTTAACTGCAGTCCACTCTACGTCGTCACAGAGAAGTCTTGAGTCACGCTTAACTGCACGGACAGTGATATTGTGCATGACAAAGCCAGACCTCCAGCAGTGACACTCTAACCTTGTGCTTGAATGACGTCAAACTTCGGCGACACTCAGTAACCCTGTGTGTGAAATAACGCCATGCTGCAAAGACAGCTAAACACTTGTCCTGTGGACGTCTAAGCTGCAACAACAAAACTGTTCAGATGACGCTATGCTGCAGTGACACTCAAAACAGCGTGTTAGCAGTGACGCAAAACCTACAGGGTGCTCAGTGGAGACGTGCGAGTGACGCTGAATTTCAGCGAGTCTCAATCAAAAGATAGCAGGAAGGCGTAGAACTGTAACAGCACTCAAAGCACTGGGTGTGGCTGGCAGTTAACTGCTGTGGAGGAGACGCACGCACACACACAGTGTAGGACCACATGCAGATGTGGGGGCAGAGGCGTGAGAAAACGCTTGCTTCATGAAAACTCAGGTGGACAAGAGTTGCTCTGAAATGTCACAAACAGCAACAAAAAAGCACGTCACGTACGTGAAAAAGACAATGTTCGTTAAACCCAAGCCAGACAAGACCAGTAAGCAATGTGTTGGTTATAACTAAGAACAGTAGACAATGCTTGTGTGGTGATCAAGATTTAAAAAAAAAATTAAATCAAACGAAATCATAAATACCATCAACACCGTTTACATGACTAAAATCTGTTCTTACAATTCAAGCCCCCATACCACCGTCCAACCCCCTACCTGCAACCCCCCGCCCCCCCACCCCCTCGAAAAGAAAGACATATGCACAGTTGGTAGCCATTCTAAAACTGAAACACGAAAATGTCATTCCATTTCCTTCTTTAAAAAAAAAAAAAAATCCTGTATTCTGCAAACTCAGGAGAAGACAGAACATTTTCCTGGGCTATTTTTCAAATACTCTAAAAGTACAGGCAATGAACCATGTTAATCCAAGGAACCAATGCATCGTCATTTAGATCACTTTAAACTTTGATGAGGATCTTACAGCGTGCTAAATATTTTCAACAAATTATGTCGGTTTCTTTACTCTAACTGTGCAAAACTGCTCCCGAGCATATGGTTCTTCAATAGCAGAACCAATTTCAGTAAATGATAAAGAAGAACACAAACAGTGAATGGGCATACTAATTCTGCACAGTTGGTCTTTCTTTGTTCTTTTTTCTTTTTTTCAATTTCACAGTCTCCTTTGTACAGCAAGAACATGCTTATGTGCAAACGAAAACAGCCTTGAAGAAGACAGTGGTTAAGACTGGAACTAACAATCGAAGAACAAGAGTTCTCTTTCAACAATATCACATATAAGAAGGGTATTACCAGTGGGTCGATTCAAACTCGATCACTTGAAACGCTGGACCGACGGATCACTTGAAACGCATGATATTGCAACCAATGGATCAACTGAGACTTGATCACTTGAAACATTAGGAATCGCCAATGGATCACTTGAAACTTGGTCACTTGACACGTTCGTTAATTAATCAAATGAAAACATATGTAGAAGTAGAATTATTGATCGATATTGTTTCTGTGAGGTCTGCTTAGTGGTTCCATGTCAGCTAACATGTTCTGGACAAAAAATGGGTTGCACTCTGCATAAGGAATCAGGTAAGTTTGGTCATCTCTTCCGTTTAAAGGAATGAACATTTATTACCCAGGTCGTTCCTCTGTTCCTCTTTCTGAGAATTAGATGAACTTCCTCCTTTGACTATACCTTTTTTTGTTTTCATAATTCTCCTCTATACCTTAGTCTTTCTTTTGTTTATTTGCTTATCAATTTGTTTTCTTTATTTGATGTTCTAGTCCCAGTTAAATCCCATTCCCCAACACCTCAATGAAACTGTGAAAAACAATAGATTCATGATTGTTCAAACTTTCTTACCTTCCTCAAGATATCATCTGATCAATTAACAGCTCTCAGACTCACTTGTCTTACTCACTGACCTTCAAGTTTCCAAGTGGTCCCCTCATTATATTTTCTCTCCTCTCAGCTTCTTGTTTCTCCTTTTCCACAGCCCTCCCTCTCCTCCCTCTCCTCACCTCCCTCTCCCCCCTCTCCTCTTTACCGCCTTCCTTACACGCTGAGGATGATCTTCAAGTTTCAGTTTCAAGGATGTGTCAGAGCGCGCGGACAGGTCTATATACGAACACTATAATTATCTGCTGTACAAAAAACACAAAAAAAAACCCGACATCCGTCTGACCTCTGCATAATCCCGACACACTGATCAGGCCTGTGGAGAATATCCTAAATTTATAACTGAATTCTTCATTCTGTTTTTGCTTTAAAAAAGAAATCTCAACACAATCTCCTCTTGTCACCCTTCCCCCTACACCACCTTCTCCACCCCCTTTTTCTCTTTCTTCCGCTTCTTCACCCCGACATCCACCAACACCACTCACCACTACTCACCACCACTCACCACTGCTCACCAACCAAACAACCCCCCACCCCACCCCCCCTCCCTCCTCTCTCTCGTAATACCAGTAAGACGCCGCTCTCATGAGCGCAGCGCATCATCCTAACTTAATTCGAACTTACTTGAACAGTCACCTTTTCTTTGGAAACAAACCACACAAAAAAAATCCCTTGCTCACCCTTTTTCATCTTACTCCCCACTCCTCCCCCCTTTCCTTTCTAAGCCACCACCACCTCACCCCCACACCCACCACCGACACCACTCACCAACCAAAACACCCCCTCCCTGTCTCCTCCCTCCTTCTCTGTCTCTCTACACCATGACGACGCCGCTCTCGTGAGCACGACGGACCATCTCCAGTTTCTCCTGGGTGCCTTGTTGAGTGAGGGGCTGGTGAGCGTAGGGCGGGGTCTTGGTGCCGTGCAGCACCAGGGTCCACTCCTTGAAGACCCCGGACTCCTGGCTGTTGCCCTTCAGACCCCCGCCCACCAGGGGCTCGAGAACCACCTCCAGCGTCCACAGGCCCTGGGACACCTCGGCCCACGTGTGGGTGGTCATGAAGGGCCAGCGGGTGAAGCCGTTCTTGTTGTCGTCGTCGTTGGGTCGCTGGCTGAGGATCATGGACCTGGTGCACAGTACGGCACAGTACAGTACAGTACAATACAGTAGGCTACAGTACGATGCAATACAATACAGTACAGCACAATACAGTACAGTATAGTACAGTACAGTACAATGCAATATAATACAATATGGTAAAATGCAGTACAATACAAAACAATACATTACAGCAGAGTACAGTACAACAGACTACTGTATTCGAACCAGCGCGCTCAGATTCTCTTACTTCCTAGGCGGACGCGTTACCTGTAAGCCATCACTCCACTCTTATTGCGCAGTTCACCCCCTTTCTTCCCTGTCTCTTTGTTTCTGATTTTCTGTTTGTATCTCGCTCCCGTTTCCTTCTCTTTCTCTTTGTTTCATTAATATAAAGGTGAATTTCTTTTTTTATTTCATCAGTGTAAATTCGTGTGTATGTGTGTGTGTGTATGTTTGTCAGTGTGTGGTGTGTGTGTGTGTGTGTGCGCGCGCGCGCGCGCATGTGTGTGTGCGTCTGTGTGTCTGTGAGAGAGAGAGAGAGAGAGAGAGTATGTGTGTGTGTGTGTTTACATGAGTGTGTGTGTGTGTACTCGTATAAATGTGCGTGTGCGCTCGCGTATGTGTGTGTGTTGGGCGAACGAACAGTGATGGGGCTGGATGAACAGGAAAGTGCTGTTCGTTTGTTCGGCGCGGTGTGAGTGAGAACTACAAAGAGGTTTGATTGCCCTGCCGTACAACGACCTATGACCTTGTTCTGTGTAACACCTGCAAGCAAGCGGTAGCGATATCGTTGACACCACATGTCATCAAAGACAGTCATAAAACCATCTTCAATTAGACATTTGTGGATAGAAGTCCTGTTTGGTGTAGACCTACAAGACTGGTGACACCACCGAGATATCATCATCATCAGCATCATCAGCTGCCCCATGGCGGTTGCCGTTGGGGCGCTACAGATGACCTGTCAGCCAGTCCTCTCCATCCATCCCTGTCTTTCGCACATTTGACCGCCTCGCTCAGCTTCAGTCCTGTCCATTCTGTGATGTTGTCTTCCCATCTCTTCTTCTGTCTTCCTCTCTTCCTTCCTCCTCTGACTGTTCCCTGGAGCACTGTCTTGGCAAGCCCCTCTCCTCTTGTTACGTGGCCGAACCATTTTAATTTGCGCCTCTTGATGGTGGTGAGAAGGTCTTCATAGGGACCAATGGCTTGCCTTATTCTGTTTTTGACTTCCTCATTGGTTATGTGGTCTTTATAAGAGATGCCAAGCAGTCTTCTGAAGCATCTCATTTCTGAGGCCTGAATCCTCTTCTCCAATTCTGCAGTAAGGGTCCATGTTTCACAAGCATACAGGAGAACTGAGTAGATAAGAGAACGCATGAGTCTTATCTTTGAGCTGAGCTTGACTGCCTTGTCCTTCCAAATGGTGTTCAGCTTGGCTAGTGTTGCAGCTGTCATTGCAATTCTGGCTAATACTTCAGGCTTGGACCCCTCATCTGAAACTATTGCTCCAAGGTATTTGAAATTCTTCACGGTTTCAAGCTTTTCTCCGTTGGCAGTGATGTCAGTTTGGATGCCATTGTCATTGTTTGTCATCAGTTTTGTTTTGTTTGCACTGATTTCCATGCCGTAAGCTGTGGCGGATCTCTCTAGTTGCCTGACCAGGTTCTCCAGTTCTTGTTCTGAGCCTGCGAGTCCGTCTATATCATCAGCAAAACGCAGGTTTGTGATTGTTCTGCCACCAATGCTGACTGTTCCTTGGTGGTCTTCAAGTGCATCTGTCATAATTCTTTCAAGGAAAACATTGAAGAGTGTCGGCGAGAGCAAACATCCTTGTCTCACTCCAACTGTGGTTCGGAACCAGTCTCCAATGTCCCCGTTGAGGTAAACTGCACTGCTGGCATTCTCGTAGAGGTTCTGTATGGCGCGGATGAGGTTTGCGAGATATATACACATATATATGTCAATGGGTGACACACACTGAAGGAAGAACATTGCACATACTGTGTGCGTGTGCGTGCGCGCAGCATGCACTTAGCGCACGTAAAAGAACCCACGGCAACAAAGGGGTTGTTCCTGGCAAAATTCTGTAGGAAAATCCACTTCGATAGGAAAAACAAATAAAAGTGCACGCAGGAAAAAAAAAAGGGTGGCGCTGTAGTATAGCGACGCGCTCTCCCTGGGGAGAGCAGCCCGAATTTCACACAGAGAAATCTGTTGTGAAAAAAAAGAAATACAAATACACGCACAGGGAGATAAGAGAAAGTCATAAACAAGCTGTTACGTGGTCGCACATACACACACACACGCGCGCGCGCGCGCACACACACACACACAGATAAGAGAAAGTAAAAAACAGGCTGTTACGTGGTCGCGCGCACGCGCACACACACACACACGCACACACACACACACACACACACACGCCAAATACACCCGCCTACAGTATACCCCCACCTTTCCACCATATACCACTTTTTGCACAAACACGAATGTATCCCCAAACACACATACGAAATACACGCGCACGCATCACTCACACAAACAAGCACAAAATAGTATCACACGCGCGTGCGCACGCAAACACACGCACACAACAACAGACAGACATTAACATTAACAACAACACAAAACTGTGATAAGAACATCAACACTACACTAGGCCAAATTCACTCCGACTATGCAGTTCTTTTTTTGGTAGTGGCATATATTGCAGAAGGGCGACAATACATGCAGTAAGGCATGCACAAAATGTCGCCGGCGACAATGTATGCAGAGGGGTGACAATGCATGCAGCAAGGGCTGCACACACAGACACACACACACACACTCACACACACACATACACACACACTGACAAATAATCCATCAAATAAAAACAATTCCACCTTTTCCTATTTTCACAATAACCATCACATTACATCGGTAACAAAATGAAAGGAAATATACAAACAACCAATCAAAAAGGGAGAGAAAAAAAAAGAAATACACACCAACAAACAAACAAAATCAAGACATAAACTGATAAATAAAAGATTGATTAATTCATTGATATAAAAAAAAAAAAAAACAACTGACGTGGTGTTCATTGGTGAAGTCAGGTAGATGGTGACGCAGCCACGGTATGACGCACGCAGCGTGACGTAAGCCTGCACGTGCTCCAGGTAGTTGACCTCATTCTTTGTTCCCGTGCAGCCGTCCGAGTGGATGGACATGCGGATGGTTTGACCGAAAGAAAACTCGCTGAAACAGATCAGACCACGTTTCCGATTTTATTGTCCAACATTTCAAAGACGTTACTTGTGTGTGTGTGTGTGTGTGTGCGTGTGTGTGTGTGTTTGTTTGTGTGTGTATATACGCGCGTGTGTGTGTGCGTGTCTGTGTATGTGTGTGTGTGTGTGTGTTATTACCAATAATGCAGCGGAAAGTTTATGTTTTCTCGCACACGCATGCACGCATGTGCGCGCGTTTGCACACACAAACACACACGCACGCACACACACACACACACACACACTTTTTTTTCCGAATCTAAACTCGGTCCTTAGTGCTGTGTCTGAATAATGTCTTCTCTTCGTTTGTCCCTGGAGGCATCTCTTTAGAAGGGAGACACCGTCGCTCCATTCGTTCTTCCAAAGGTCTGCACCGCCCGGCAGTCATTTGTGCCCCGGTGAAAATAACACCCCCGGTCAGGTTGTGTTTGTGCTCACTTTGTCCTTAGCTTGCAAATTTGTGTAATATGACGACTAAAAAAACAATTTCTCTCTCCTTTTTGTAGATTTTTTTGAAGCAATGCATGTCATCTTTCTCACGCTCTTCAATATATTTTACTTGATTTAGATTTTACGTGGACTGGGCGAGACATTGGATAACTGTTTTTTTTAAATCAATGTTGTTTAGATTGACCTTTTGACATCATTTAAGGTTGACTTCAGCCGATGTTCAGAACTGACTGGTAAACCAGTCATGAATTGACTGCTTTGCTGAGAAACAGATTTTTTTTTCAAACAGGAAAAGAGACAAACAGAATAAATCTTAGTTGAATGCTAGATTTAATAAATGATTATATAAAGAATTTTTTGCTAATGAAAACTGTATGTATGCATACAGAGACGCTGACTTAGGCATTGGCATCAGGTACCGCACAGATGGCGCACACTTCAACCTCAGGAGGCTTCAAGCAAAAACCAAGGTGAGGACAGACACCGTCAACGACTTCCTGTTTGCTGATGACTGCGCTCTCAACGCTGCCTCCGAAGCTGACATGCAACACAGCGTCGACAAGTTCTCTGCTGCCTGTGAAACCTTTGGCCTCACAATCAGCACAAAGAAGACTAGTGTGATGCACCAGCCAGCTCCAGGAAAGCCTTACGTTGAACCAAACATCTTCATCAACGGGCAACGACTGAACGCGGTGGACAAGTTCACATACCTGGGCAGTACACTCTCTCGCACAGTTGTCATCGACGACGAGGTAAATGCCAGACTCGCCAAAGCCAGCGCTGCCTTCGGCAGACTCCATAAAAACGTTTGGAACAGGAGAGGCATCACCCTGGAGACGAAGCTCAAAGTATGCAAGGCCATAGTTCTCACCACACTGCTCTATGGATGTGAATCATGGACGGTCTACAAACACCACGCCAAAAAGCTGAACCACTTCCACACCACCAGCCTCAGAAAACTTCTCAGCATAAAGTGGCAAGAGAAGATCCCTGACACAGAGGTGCTCACACGTGCAAACTTGCCCAGCATCTACACCATCTTGATGCAGGCCCAGCTGCGCTGGGCAGGCCATGTAGTTCGCATGCCAGACCACCGGCTCCCCAAGAAACTGCTGTACGGCGAACTCCAACATGGCAAGCGCTCCCATGGAGGCCAAAAGAAGCGCTTCAAAGACACTGAAAGCTTCTCTGAAGCCACGACACATGGGAGCTGAATGCAATGGACATACCAAAGTGGCGTTCAGCTGTCCACACAGGCGCCAAATCCTGTGAGGCCAACAAAATCGCTGCAGCAGAGCAACGCAGACAGGCCAGGAAAAGCAGGGCCAGCAAGTCCCCGACAGCCGCCACCATCCCCTGTCCACACTGCGTCAGAACCTTCCGGGCGCGAATTGGCCTGACCAGTCATCTGCGCACCCACAGAGCCCAACCCACCCACCCCAGGATGACTAGATGGTCCTCGTCGATCCCGACGGACGAACCCACACATGCATATGTATATGTATGCATATATATATATATATATATATATATATATATTTCAGTTGCTTGTGGTTGGTTCTTGCTGGTAGACCCTATCTGTGGTCAAGTTAGTCTGCTGTTCAGGTCAGTGAAATGCATAAATGGGCTGTCACATTGATGTGGGTGAAAAAGTGTGTTTGTTGGGTGTGTGCGTTTGTGGGTGGTTGAGTGGGTGAATGGGTGTGAATGTGCGCGCATCCGTGCACACGTATCCAACTTCAGACCTTTGTCCGACATTCTGACTGCTTCCAATTCGTGATAGTTGTATATCTGTTCTAAGCCGGAGGAGGGGGGGTAGAGGAGGTGCAGGGTAATGTGTGTGTGTGTGTGTGTGCGTGTGTGTGTGTGGGGCTCATGTACGTTTATGTGTATTTGACTGTGCTTTCTTATCTGTGAAACTGCATGTTTGGTGCATATCTGTTATGCATGTGTGGGTGTATGTGTGAATGTGTGTCTTCATGTTTTACATTTATTTGCTTATTTATCATCATTGTTGTCTTATTTATTTATTTATTTATTTATTATTATTATTACTACTACCCCTTTTTATATATTTATTTATTTATTTATTTATTTATGTACGCTTATCTATTATTTATTCACCTTTTTTTCTCAAGGCCTGACTAAGCGCGTTGGGTTACGCTGCTGGTCAGGCATCTGCTTGGCAGATGTGGTGTAGCGTATATGGATTTGTCCGAACGCAGTGACGCCTCCTTGAGCTACTGAAACTGAAACTGAAACTCTAAGCCGGACTGAAATAGATATGGCTCTGATTGACACGACGAGAGACGTGCTCGCTCAGTAAAAGTAATCCGAACAACGTGAAAGTGAACTCATCAATTATGATCATCCCGATAAACAAGTCAAGAATAATAGTGTCAGTTACCCCTAAGGGAGTGTCGCAGCGTGCAGACTAATCCATAAACGCTGCGCTTCATCACCTGCTCTTTGCTGTGCAGCTGTTTCGTTTTGTGAACAGCAGATCAGTCCGCCTGGTGGTCTTCATTCTTCGGAATGATTTGTAGCGGTATGTTAAGGTTGATTCTGTCTCCTCTGTGTGTGTGTGTGTGTGTGTGTGTGTGTGTGTGTCTGTCTGTCTGTCTGTCTGTCTGTCTGTCTGTATATATATTTGTGTATGTGTATCTGTATGTCTGTCTGAGTGAGTGTATGTATGTATCTGTGCGTGTGTGTGTGGTGCGGGGGGCTTATTGTGTGTGTGCTTATGTCTGTATCTGTATATGCATGTGTCTTTGTATGTTTGTATCTGTATATCTTTCTTTCTCTGTCTCTCACTGTCTCTATGTTCTGCATCTGTCTGTCTTTCTGTCTGTCATTACCCAACACACCACCCCAACAACAACACACCCCAACAACAACACACCCCAATAACAACACACCCCAACAACAACAACACATCCCAACAACAACACACCACAACAACAACAGTACACCCAAACAACAACACACCCCAACAACAACAACAACAATACACCCCAACAATACACACCCCAACAAAAACACAACACACCCCATCAACAACAACAACACACCCCAACAACAACACACCAAAACAACAACACACCCCGATAACAACACACCAAAACAACAACACACCACAACAAGAACAACACACCCCAACAACAACAACACACCACAACAAGAACAACACACCCCAACAACAACACACCCCAACAACAACACACCACCACAACAACAACACACCCCAAAAACCTTACACACCCCAACAACAACACACCAAAACAACAACACACCCCAACAACAACACATCCCAACAACAACACACCCCAACAACACCAACAACAACACACCCCTACAACAACAACACACCCCATCAACACCAACAACAACACACCCCAACAACAACACACCCCAACAACAACAACACACCCCAACAACAACACCAACAACAACACACCCAACAACAACACACCCCAACAACAACAACACACCCCATCAACACCAACAACAACACATCCCAACAACAACACACCCCAACAACAACAACACACCAAAACAACAACAACAACACAACACACGCCATAAACAACACACCTCAACAACAACACAACACACCCCAACAACAAAACAACACACCACACCCCAACAACACACTCCAACATCAACACACCCCCACAACACCACACCCCAACAACAACAACAACAACACACCCCAACATCAACACAACACACCCCAACAACAACACATCCCCCAACAACAACACACCCCAACAACCACAACAGCACCACAGCACAACAACCCACCTCTCCTCAGTGACGCTGCCCGCGGTACAGTGGAACCTCTCTGGCAGCCCCTTCCACTGCGAGGCCAGGTCCACCATGGCCGCAGCATCCAGCACGCCGAAGCCGAAGAGGTGGTTGAACTCCAGGCGTGCTCCGTTCAGCTGCCACTTGTGCACCCCGTTGGAGTCGTATAGGGAGTTCCGCTTGGACGTCAGGACCGTCAGGTGTTGCACGTCCCTCCATGTCAGGTTTTTGCTGTTTGGGGGGCATTTTGATGGTAATGATATGGTAATGCTTCTTCTTCTTCTTCTTCTTCTTCTTCTTCGTTCGTGGGCTGCAACTCCCACGTTCACTCGTATGTACACGAATGTTTTACGTGTATGACCGTTTTTAACCCCCCCCGCCATGTAGGCAGCCATACTCCGTTTTCGGGAGTGTGCATGCTGGGTATGTTCTTGTTTTCATCACCCACTGAACGCTGACATGGATTACAGGATCTTTAACGTGCGTATTTGATCTCTGCTTGCGTATACACATGAAGTGGGGTTCAGGCACTAGCAGGTCTGCACATATGTTGACCTGGGAGATCGGAAAAAATCTCCACCCTTTACCCACCAGGCGCCGTTACCGAGATTCGAAACCGGTACCATCAGACTGAAAGTCCAACGCTTTAACCACTCGGCTGTCGCGCCCGTTAGAATGATAATAATAATATATTGTACTTATATGGCGCAAACTCCCCACAGATGGGCTCTAAGCGCCTCACATGAAGCAGTAGTACGTTTTAAGCGAGTTTCGCTGCAGGTCAGGCATCTGATCAGCAGATTTGGTGTAGCGAGTAATTCTGGATTTGTCCGAAGGGAGTGACGCCTCCTTGAGTAAATGAACTGAGCTGAACTTGGGGATTTGGGTTGTGTTTTAGTTTTCGTTCTTCTTTTCTTTTTGGGGTGTGGTGTGTGGGTTGGTGGGTTGGGTGTGTGTGATGAGGTGTGGGTTGGTGTGTGTGTGTGTGTGTGTGTGTGTGTGTGTGTGATGAGATGTGGGTTATTGTGTGTGTGTGTTTGATGAGGTGTGGGTTGGTGTGTGTGTGTGTGTGATGAGGTGTGGGTTGGTGTGTGTGTGTGTGTGTGATGAGGTGTGGGTTGGTGTGTGTGTGTGTGTGATGAGTTGTGGGTTGGTGTGTGTGTGTGTGTGATGACGTGGGTTGGTGTGTGTGTGTGTGTGATGACGTGGGTTGGTGTGTGTGTGTGTGTGTGTGTGTGTGTGATGAGGTGTGGGTTGGTGTGTGTGTGTGTGTGATGAGGTGTGGGTTGGTGTGTGTGTGATGAGGTGTGGGTTGGTGTGTGTGTGATGAGGTGTGGGTTGGTGTGTGTGTGATGAGGTGTGGGCTGGTGTGTGTGTGTGTGATGAGTGGGTTGTGTGTGTGGTGTGTGTGTGATGAGGTGTGGGTTGGTGTGTGTGTGTGATGAGGTGTGGGTTGGTGTGTGTGTGTGATGAGGTGTGGGTTGGTGGTGTGTGTGTGATGAGGTGTGGGTTGGTGTGTCTGTGTGATGAGGTGTGGGTTGGTGTGTGTGTGATGACGTGGGTTGGGTGTGTGTGTGTGGTGATGAGGTGTGGGTTGGTGTGTGTGTGTGTGATGATGACGGTGGGTTGGTGTGTGTGTGTGTGTGATGAGGTGTGGGTTGGTGTGTGTGTGTGTGTGTGATGAGGTGTGGGTTGGTGTGTGTGATGAGTGTGTGGTGGGTGTGTGTGTGTGTGTGATGACGTGGGTTGGTGTGTGTGTGTGTGTGTGTGTGTGTGTGTGTGTGTGTGTGTGTGTGATGAGGTGTGGGTTGGTGTGTGTGTGTGTGTGTGATGAGGTGTGGGTTGGTGTGTGTGTGTGTGATGAGGTGTGGGTTGGTGTGTGTGTGATGACGTGGGTTGGTGTGTGTGTGTGTGTGTGATGAGGTGTGGGTTGGTGTGTGTGTGTGTGTGTGATGACGTGGGTTGGTGTGTGTGTGTGTGTGTGTGATGAGGTGTGGGTTGGTGTGTGTGTGTGTGTGTGATGAGGTGTGGGTTGGTGTGTGTGTGTGTGATGACGTGGGTTGGTGTGTGTGTGTGTGTGATGACGTGGGTTGGTGTGTGTGTGTGTGTGTGTGTGATGAGGTGTGGGTTGGTGTGTGTGTGTGTGTGTGATGAGGTGTGGGTTGGTGTGTGTGTGTGTGATGAGGTGTGGGTTGGTGTGTGTGTGTGTGATGAGGTGTGGGTTGGTGTGTGTGTGTGTGTGATGAGGTGTGGGTTGGTGTGTGTGTGTGTGTGTGTGATGAGGTGTGGGTTGGTGTGTGTGTGTGTGTGATGAGGTGTGGGTTGGTGTGTGTGTGTGTGTGATGAGGTGTGGGTTGGTGTGTGTGTGTGTGTGATGAGGTGTGGGTTGGTGTGTGTGTGTGTGTGATGACGCGGGTTGAGGGGTGGGTAGGGGGTAAAGGAGGGGAATAAAAGAAACGTTTTTCATGAGTAGTAGTAGTTGTTGTTGTTGCTGTGCTTATTGTTGTTGTCGTTGTTGTTGTTGTTGATGTAGTAACGATACGAAAACGATTCAGTGGCAGTAGAAGAGGTAGCAGTAGTAGCTGCTGCTGTTGCAGCTGATGGTGTGGCAACGATGACGATAAAGATTCAACGCCAGTAGTAGTAGTAGTAGTGATGTTGTTGTTGTTGGTGGTGGTGGTGGTATGGTGGTGGTGGTGGTGGTAATTTTTAGATCAAACATTCGCAGGCAGCAGGCATAATGTAAACTGGCAGAGGTCAAGTGTTCCTGGCATATTCTCTCTCTCTCTCTCTCTCTCTCTCTCTCTCTCTCTCTGTGATGATGATAGTGATCATTGTTCGTTGTAGTAGCAGTAGATGTAGCAGTGTTAACAAAATTATTATTGTTGTGTCGTTATCGTTAATGTTGTTATTGTTGTCACAAGGATAGATCTGAAGATTGGGCGATGCCTAAAATCTTTATCCTTGAGTAATAAAGTTTTTGAATCTCTCTCTCTCTCTCTCTCTCTCTCTCTCTCTCTCTCTCTCTCTCTCTCTCTCTCTGCGCTCTGATATATAACAGAGAGAAATGGAAGTCATCGTGTATGGTATAAAAGTCATCATATTTCGCACTGGTAAGCAACAGCTTCTAGCTTTTGTCTTTCATCTCTCTGTCTCTGTCACTGTCTCTGTCTGTCTGTCGGTCTGTCTGTCTGTCTGTCTGTCTCTCTCTCTCTCTGTCTCTCTCTCTCACTCAGCTTTCTCCCCCTTCTCCTCACAGAGAAAGTGAGAGAGAGACAGTCAGAGAAGAAGAAGAAGAAGAAGATAAGAACAGAGAAACATACATAAGACAGAAAAACTGAAGACGGGAACAGAGACAAGTTACAGAAATGAAGGAAAAATCGCAAAATAAATAAAAACATTTTGTTGACACTAACAAACAAACACAGACAGACAAACAAACAAACACAAAAATGGTCGGACGGAAAACATCTGCTTACTTCGCCTCCAGAGCAAGGGCGAAAACTCCAGCGGCTTCCGGTGCGGCAGCGGATGTACCGGAATGACTGGCGGTGCAGTTATTGTACAGGTCGGTGGTGGCCTGTAACATTCAATCAATCAACCAATCAGCCAGTGCCTCAAGACTCAAGACTTCAAACTCTTCACTGCCTTGAAATAGAAGAATTCGGTTTACCCGCATGGGCTGTTATGCAAATGGCAATCAATCACAAAATATGATCACTGAAAATAAGGGTGTCTCGCGCATGCTCTCTCTCTCTCTCTCTCTCTCTCTCTCTCTCTCTCTCCATCAACCATACACATACATATATACGCACGAGCGCGCGAGTGCACACACACAAACACACGTGCGCGCGCGCACCTTTCACGAAAAATTACTACGAAACATAATAGCAATACCATCACACGAGACCACCGCAAAGCTCGTAAACTCACGCATGTGTGTGTGTGTGTGTGTGTACGTCTGTGTGTACGTCTGTGTGTGTCTGTGCCTGTGTCTTTGTGTCTGTGCTGTTCCCTCAAAAGAAGCATGCAGGAGGAAACCGTCTCTTTCCATATCCAAGAAACTATTCAACACAAAGGTCGTTTGTTTTTAGGTGTGCATGTTTTATTATGTTGCCTGCAGAATGTGTTCGTGTTAGTGTGTGCGTGTGTGTGTGTGTGTGTGTGTGTGTGTGTGTGTGTGTGTGTGTCTGTGTGTGTGTGTGCTCGTGTGTGTGTGTGTGTGTGTGTGTGTGTGTGTGTGTGTGTGTGTGTGTGTGTGTGTGTGCTCGTGTGTGTGTGTGTGTGTTCGTGTGTGTATGGGTGTGTTCGTGTGTGTGTGTGTTCGTGTGTGTGTGTGTGTGTGTGTGTGTGTGTGTGTGTGTGTGTGTATGTGTTCCTGTGTGTGTGTGTGTGTGTGTGTGTGTTCGTGTGTGTGTGTTCGTGTGTGTGTATGTGTGTGTGCTCGTGTGTGTGTGTGTGTGTGTGTGTGTGTGTGTGTGTGTTCGTGTGTGTGTGTGTGTGTCTGTGCGTCTGTGTGTTCGTGTGTGTGTGTGTGTGTGTCTGTGTGTGCGTGTGTGTGTGTGTGTGTGTATGTGTGTGTGTGTTCGTGTGTGTCTCTGTGTGTGTGTGTGTCTGTGTGTGTGTCTGTGTGTTTAGTGTGTTTTCGTCAGCAACGTTTTGTGTCTGTGCTTTTTATTCCATGGAACGGATCATAAATATTTTTATACGTCTGCGATGTAGAGAGATAAACAATAGTCTCCTTCTCTCGAAAAACGAAAGCAAACCAAAACAGAACAGAACAAACGAAAAATACTGAAAAAATTAAATAGAATCATCACATGAACATGAATTAATATGACATCATTACTAACACACCACGAAGTGCATCTTCAGAAGTCAATAGCCCGTTTCGTCTGTATACCAGAGGCATTAATTCAAACAACAAGTACAATGAATGGCATTTGTAGCGCATCCTCTAGGTAAATGGAGTGATGGCCTAGAGGTAACGCGTCCGCCTTGGAAACGAGAGAATCTGAGCGCGCAGGTTTGAGTCACGGCTCAGCCGCCGATATTTTCTCCCCCTCCAGTAGACCTTGAGTGGTGGTCTGGACGCTAATCATTCGGATAAGACGATAAACCGAGGTCCCGTCTGCAACATGCACTTAGCGCACGTAAAAGAACCCACGGCAACAAAAGGATTGTTCCTGGCAAAATTCTGTAGAAAAATCCACTTCGATAGGAAAAGCAAATAAAACCGCACGCAGGAAAAAATACAAAAAAATGGGTGGCGCTGTAGTGTAGCGACGTGCTCTCCCTGGGGAGAGCAGCCCGAATTTCACACAGAGATATCTGTCGTGATAAAAAGAAATACAAATACACAAATACAAATTCAAACGCAGAACACACAAAGGCGGATACATGTACACATTTCGGAGAAGACAAAAACAAAATGAAAAAGAGTACCCGGGAAATCATGAATAACCATCAGCAGAAGATACCTGTTTCGTGTTCCAGGTTCTAAAGATCAATACTGGAATTTATTCACACGTCTTTCCCAGCTGATGTGACAGGAAAGACAAAAGAGAGGAAGAGAGAGAGGGAGTCATGAATAACCAACAGCAGAGGACACCCCTCTCTTGCCCCAAGTTCCTAAGATCAATACTGGTAACTCATCTGCAAGTCTTTCCCGCTTGGTGCGACCTCCTTCCTCCCCAAACCTCTCCCTTGGTGCCAGAAAAACAGAAAGGAAAGAAGGAAGGAAAGGGGAGGAAGGAAGGAAGGAAGGAAGGAAAGAAGAAGAAGAGGAGGAGGAAGAGAGGAGGAGGGTGAGAAGGAGGGTGGGGAGAGGACGGAATGAAGGAAAATGGAGAAGAAGAACAACAACAACAACAACAACAGCAACAACAACAATGAGAAGAAGAAGAACAACAACAACAACAACATCAACAACAATGAGAACAACAACAACAACAAGGAGAAGGAGAAGAAGATGCCCGAACAGCCTTTCTCTCTGTGTGTCTATTGTTTTCTCTCTCTGTGTCTATTGCTTTCTCTCTCTGTCTATTGTTTTCTCTCTGTGTGTCTATTGTTTTCTCTCTGTGTCTATTGTTTTCTCTCTGTGTGTCTATTGTTTTCTCTCTCTCTGTCTATTGTTTTCTCTCTGTGTCTATTGTTTTCTCTCTCTGTGTCTATTGTTTTCTCTCTGTGTCTATTGCTTTCTCTGTGTGTCTATTGCTTTCTCTCTGTGTGTCTATTGCTTTCTCTCTGTGTGTCTATTGCTTTCTCTCTCTGTCTATTGTTTTCTCTCTCTGTGTCTATTGTTTTCTCTCTCTGTGTATTGCTTTCTCTCTGTCTATTGTTCTCTCTCTCTGTCTATTGCTTTCTCTCTCTGTGTCTATTGTTTTCTCTCTCTGTCTATTGCTTTCTCTCTCTGTGTCTGTTGCTTTCTTCTCTGTCTATTGCTTTCTCTCTCCGTGTCTATTGTTTTCTTCTCTGTCTATTGCTTTCTCTCTCTCTGTGTCTATTGCTTTCTCTCTGTGTGTCTATTGTTTTCTCTCTCTGTGTCTATTGCTTTCTCTCTCTGTGTCTATTGTTTTCTCTCTGTGTGTCTGTTGCTTTCTCTCTCTGTGTCTATTGCTTTCTCTCTCTGTGTGTGTCTATTGTTTTCTCTCTGTACGTTTTTTGTCAGTCACTGAGGGTGATAAACACGACCCAGATAAAGTTGTGTCCTGAATCCTGTAAAGTATTCATTGACACCCTCTCTCTCTCTCTCCCTCTCTCTTCATTCATTCATTTCTTCCTTCTCTCTCTCTCTCTCTCTCTCTCTCACAGACACACACACACACACACACACACACACACACACACACACACACACACACACTATTTCTCTCACATTACTATATTCATATACATTATTGTCATGAATGCAGGTATCG
>NC_134896.1:6679930-6689930 GCF_041734735.1 Babylonia areolata | reverse complement strand
AACAATCCTCCAAGGAAGTGTTGATGGAGGCAGATGGAGAGGAAGACAGGAAAAAGAAAAAACAACAACCTAATAACGAGGGACTGACAGCATCGCAGAATGGACAGGGAAACCATTTGCAGAGAGCAAGTCTTCGACACAACCGAGAGACTTGGAGGAATCTGGTGAAATTGTTCCATGAGGCGCCCTAATGTCTCTTCACAGAATCTGGTGAACAGTTCTTCCATGAGGCGCTCTAATGTCTCTTCACAGAATCTGGTGAACAGTTCTCCCATGAGGCGCCCTAATGTCTCTTCACAGAATCTGGTGAACAGTTCTCCCATGAGGCGCCCTAATGTCTCTTCACAGAATCTGGTGAAGTTTTTCCATGAGGCGCCCTAATGTCTCTTCACAGAATCTGGTGAAGTTGTTCCATGAGGCGCCCTAATGTCTCTTCACAGAATCTGGTGAACAGTTCTTCCATGAGGCGCTCTAATGTCTCTTCACAGAATCTGGTGAACAGTTCTCCCATGAGGCGCCCTAATGTCTCTTCACAGAATCTGGTGAACAGTTCTCCCATGAGGCGCCCTAATGTCTCTTCACAGAATCTGGTGAAGTTTTTCCATGAGGCGCCCTAATGTCTCTTCACAGAATCTGGGAACAGATCTTTTATGAGGCGCCCTAATGTCTCTTCACAGAATCTGGTGAAGTTGTTCCATGAGACGCCCTAATGTCTCTTCAAAGAATCTGGTGAAGTTGTTCCATGAGACGCCCTAATGTCTCTTCACAGAATCTGGTGAAGTTGTTCCATGAGGCGCCCTAATGTCTCTTCACAGAATCTGGTGAACAGTTCTTCCATGAGGCGCCCTAATGTCTCTTCACAGAATCTGGTGAACAGTTCTTCCATGAGGCTCCCTAATGTCTCTTCACAGAATCTGGTGAAGTTGTTCCATGAGGCGCCCTAATGTCTCTTCACAGAATCTGGTGAACAGTTCTCCCATGAGGCGCCCTAATGTCTCTTCACAGAATCTGGTGAAGTTTTTCCATGAGGCGCCCTAATGTCTCTTCACAGAATCTGGTGAAGTTGTTCCATGAGGCGCCCTAATGTCTCTTCACAGAATCTGGGAACAGTTCTTCCATGAGGCGCCCTAATGTCTCTTCACAGAATCTGGTGAAGTTGTTCCATGAGACGCCATAATGTCTCTTCACAGAATCTGGTGAACAGTTGTTCCATGAGACGCCCTAATGTCTCTTCACAGAATCTTGTTCCATGAGGCGCTCTAATGTCTCTTCACAGAATCTGGTGAACAGTTCTTCCATGAGGCGCCCTAATGTCTCTTCACAGAATTGTGGGAGAAGAGAAGAGAATTATTTGTCAGTTACCTGTCAGTTCTTGTTGCCAAAAAACAACAAGAACAATTGCAACAAACAAAATAAAACACACCCTAGAGAGAGAGAGAGAGAGAGAGAGAGAGAAGACCGCCGTTGGCGTCGACTGTGTGGCCAAAAAGGAATGTGTCATCTGTTGTAGCCGTTTAATGCGTTTGATTGGCTAGGGCGGACCGGCAATGGCTGGGCGTCTTTTCACTGTCAGCCGCACGAAATGTGGCTAACCGACAGGCCTAGTCTGCATCAGTTTGATATGGCACAGCATATGTTACATGTCTGTCTAAGTGTGTATGCGTGCGTGCTTGAAATCCGATTGAATGACACAGGAAACGAATGATGAGCGCCAATAACAGCCGTCAGTCGGCTCTACCCAGGTAGGCAGTTTGTTGTGCTAATGACTCCGTGTTTGTAAACGGCTTAGAGCTTGCTCTCCCACCGAGGATAGGCGCCATATCATTCATTCATTCATTCATTCATTCGTTCGTTCGTTCGTTCATATATGACATATATGACACATCCAACCGAGGACAGGCGCTATATCATTAATTCATTCACACATATATGTGGAGTGTTGGCCTGGAGGTTACGCGTTTGCCTAGGAATCTGAGCGCACTGGTTCGAATCCCACCGGCAGTCGTTAGTATTCTTTCCCCCTCCACTATACCTTGAGTGGTGGTCTGGACGTTAGTCATTCGGATGAGACAATAAACCGCGGTCCCGTGTGCAGCATGAATTCAGCGTACGTAAAAGAACCCACGGCAACAAAACGGTTGTCCCTGGCAAAATTCTGTAGGAAAAAAAATCCACTTGGATAGGATAACAAATAAAATTGCAGGCAGAAAAAAAAAGGGTGGCGCTGTCAGAGTAGCGACGCGCTCTCCCTGCAGAGAGCAGCCCGAATTTCACACAGAGAAATCTGTTGTGAGCAAAAAGAGAAATACAAATACAAGTACACAGAAAAAAGGACCCTACTCACCACTCCAGCGTCGTGGGAAGAGCTCTTGCCGTTGCTGAAGGTGGAGGCCAGGGTGGAGGAGCAGGACTCATCGTACCCCGCCGTGCGGCCATCGTTGGTGGCCGAGTTGATGGAGATGGTCCACATGCTCGCCGCGTACCCGTCGCAGTTGCAGTCGTCGTTAGGCCCCCCATCGCCGGAGGCCCACACGTAGATGTTGCCCTTGCCGTTACGGCCCTGTGAGAGGAGGGGGGAGGGAGGGAGGAGGAGGAGGGGGAGAAGGAGGATGACTTGTAGTTTAATGTTCCATCAAACAAATTGGTGATTGTAGACATTTTGTTACAGTATTTAATTTCAAGACTAAAAGACTATGCCAGTCTTGAATGATCATAATAATAATGGTGATAATAATGACAACAATAACAAGAACAAGAACATAATTGATAACGATGATAAGCCAGTTTGTGTTTACACATTTACTTCTGTCATTCCTGCTGTGTGCGCGTGTCAAATGAAGGATATGAGGACAACCCTGAAAACTTCCATTCTGAGGAAGTGTGGGGGGTTGTTTCCTTTGTACTTTTTATTTGATTGTGTGCTGGCTGATTTGGCAGCATAAACAGCATTAGCTTGAAGTTGTGTCCCTTTTAAAAAAGTATTACTTCTCTTCATTGTTGATTACTTTTCATATTTTAATACTGTCGTTTCAAAGGTAGTCGAGAAGGGGAACTGAATAGTGAGACAGAAGTTGAAACCAAATATGAATATTTGAAATAAATCGATATACAATTAAACAAAATGACTTAATGGACTTCGTGAAAAGAAAAGGAGTCGTTACTTCAATGAATGATAATTAATGTAAAAAGTCTCAAACAGAAGATGGGTATGGCCAGGGGGACGGTGACTTTATCGTTTGAGTTTGGTTGTCTTGGTATTGATAGTTTGTTGTTGCTTTGTTCTTGCTTTTTTTGTGTCTTCTTTCTTTTTTGTGTTCTGTTGTGTTGTGCTGTGTGTACCGCTTCGTACTGTATTGCATTGTATTGTACTGTATTGTATTGTACTGTATTGTATTGTATTGCACTGCATTGTACTGTATTGTATTGTACTGTATTGTATTGTATTGTATTGTATTGTATTGTATTGTACTGTATTGTATTGCATTGTACTGTATTGTATTATATTGCATTGTACTGTATTGTATTGCATTGCATTGTACTGTATTGTATTGTATTGTACTGTATTGTATTGTATTGCATTGTACTGTATTGTATTGCATTGTACTGTATTGTATTATATTGCATTGTACTGTATTGTATTATATTGCATTGTACTGTATTGCATTGCATTGTACTGTATTGTATTGCATTGTACTGTATTGTACTGTATTGCATTGTACTGTATTGTATTATATTGCATTGTATTGCATTGTACTGCATGGCATTGTGTTGCATTGCATTGTACTGTGTTGGATTGTATTGCATTGTACTGTATTGTAGTGCATTGTATTGCATTACATTGCATTGTATTGTATTGCATTGTACTGTACTGTACCGTACTGTACTGTATTGCATTGTATTGTACTGTATCGTATTGTTTTGAATTGTATTGTATTACACCGTGTCATTCTATTTCACAGTCTGTGTGGAATTCAGGTTGCTTTCCCCGGTGATAACGTGTCGCCACAATACAGCGCCACCCATTATTCTCTCTATAAGTACGTTTGTTTAATTACGAAAATGCTTTTTTTTTTTCAAATGATTTTTGCAAGGAACAGCCCTTTTATTGCCGCGGGTCCTATCATCTCTGCTGATTGCATGCTGCACACGGGACATCAGTTTGTCGTCTCATCCGAATGACTAGCACCCAGACCACTACGCAAGGACTAGTGGAGGGAAGAGTTTAAAAAAAAAAAAATCCCGGTCCATGTGTATGGGACTTAAACCTCTAGACACTCACTTCCCAGTCTGGTATGTTACCACTAGGCCACCACCCTACTCTTTTATGTCGTTATTTCACACCCCCATCAGCCCCCTCTCCCCTACAGAGATTGATTGATTGATTGATTATTTATTGTCAAAAGCATTTACAGCCATTTTGACAAGGGGGGGCGGGGGGTTACAAAAAAACTAATTAAAGAAATACCACGAAACACACACCCCAACAACTGTACGCAAGAAAAGGGTAGGGAAAAAGAACAACAAAAGAGCAAATACCATGTGGACCATCCACGGTCATAATTCATTTGCTTATATAATACTTAGTGAATCCGTTTATTCATTAGCATTAGGGGTCATCTGTATATAATTACGTACCTTTTACTTGATTCTTTATACTGTCTGCCCATTTTCTAGTGCTTTCTGCCTACAGTGCTACGGTAAGAAATTTTGACATAACTGTTACCATCAATTCGTTCTCGTTTTTTTTAGCACGTGTTGCATGCGGGTCAAGTCATCAACGGGACTTGATTCTATGTTGAATGGATATCTATTTCGGATGTGTGCATATGCAGGACAATGGAATAAAACGTGAATTTCGTCTTCTTTTTCGGAGCCGCACATTGGGCAAGTCCCCTACAGAGAGAGAGAGAGAGAGGGGTGGGGGAGATGTGGGGAGTGGAGGTCAGATATACGGGAAGAGGGACCGGCAGAAATGAAAAACGAGAAAATAACAACAGAAAAAACTATTTCCAACATTTTTGTTTTTCTCTCCGTGTTCTAGAATGTAGAATTGCCCGTCCTTGGCATCCTCAGGGAAACCCATGCATTGTGTTTTTCCTCCCTTCTTTTATTTTCTTTCTTTCCTTCCTTCCTTCCTTCCTGTTTTTTTGTTGGGTTTTTTTCCCCCATTGTTTTGGTTTCTTCTTCTGTCCCTCTCGGTTTTTCTCCCCTTTTGTATGTTTTTTTCTTCTACTTTTTTTTTACCGTTCAATCACGGCGGGAGAAAATTGCACTGCAATGGCTTGGGGATGCTGGAACCGAAGAGGTAACACTAGAAATTGAAGGAAAACGGAGAAACAGTACGTGAATAGAAACATGCAGATAACAGATAAATAACGTTGTTCATTGGTTTCCTTATTCTTCTTTTTTTCCCCCCGTCTCTCAGGACTTTCTGTGTCTGTGACGGCCTGTCTGTCTGTCTCTATCTGTCTGTCTGTCTGTCTGTCTGTCTCTCTCGTCATGCTATGACGTCAAGTAGCAGTGTGTAGTGCATGCAATGACATATATAATGCAGTATTGTATAGTGTAGACCCTGTTTCAGAGCGGGGATTGGATGAGAAAAAAAAAAGCGCCAGTGCTTATCTATTATCCTCGAAAATAAAGAATTTTGTCTTATCTTGTCTCCTTCTCTCTGTGCCCAGCCCAACCCCCTGTTCTCTCCTTCTCTCTCTCCCCTTTCCTTTTCTTGTCTTTATCTTTCCCTCTCTTCTCTCGTCCTTTCTTTCTTCAATTCATTCGCTTCTAATTGTAGGATTCCACGTGTACAACCGGTTTAATTCCGCCACTAAGGCAGCCATATACCGTTTTCGTTGGAGGGGGTGGATGGATGCATGGTGGCTGTGTTTGCTCTTCCATGACTTTCCGAACGCCGACAAGGTTCATGGCAATACTTTACGTGTGTGTGTTGACCTCAGTGTGTGTGCAAACGAAAAGGATCTTAAAGGCCAATAGCAGGTCTGTGCACATCACTGAAATATTGCAATATGGTCTTCCTGTAGCGATTAACGATCAATGCGCTCGCTTTAACACCTTCTTGAATCTGAAACTGACACTCACGTTGAAAAAAAAAAAAAAACAGTGATGCTAGAAAATTAAAGGGTTACACAACAATACGAAGAAATATCTCTACATTTACAAGGTACACAACTTCATATCAATGCAGCTTACGCACTCACCACTCCCTTCTACCCTCCCCCCACCCCATCCAAATAAAATTAAAAAAAAGATTCCGGGGTTGTCTGGGTTTGTTCCTATGTACCTATAATTTACCTATGTGCAAGCTGAATCGGCAGCATAAGCAGCATTGACTTGAAGTCGTGCACCTTGTAAATGGAGAGAGTTACTTCTTTTTATTGTTGTTTAATCCTTTACTCTCCTTGCCTAATTGTGTTTTTTTTTTCTTTTGTTTTTTGTTGTTGTTTTTTTGTGGGTTTTTTTTTTTTTTGTTTTTGTTTTGTTTGTTGTTGTTGTTGTTGTTGTTTTTTTGGGGGGGGCTCCGGGTTCGAATCTTGGTAACGGCACCTGGTGGGTAAAGGGGGGAGATTTTTCCCACGTCAACATATGTGCAGACCTGCTTGTTCCTGAACCCCCTTCGTGTGTATACGCAAGCAGATCAAATACGCACGTTAAAGATCCTGTAATCCATGTCAGCGTCCGGTGGTTTATGGAAACAAGGACGTACCCAGCATGCTCATCCCCGAAAACGGAGTATGGCTGCCTACGTGGCTGGGTAAAAACGGTCATACACGTAAAAGCCCACTCGTGTACATACGAGTGAACGTAGAAGTTGGAGCCCACGAACGAAGCAGAAGAAGTAGCATTGTTCTGTTGTTTTTCAATGTATCAGTTTCAGTTTGAAGAAGGTGTCTGTCAAAAGTTTCAGTATCAGTTTCAGTAGCTCAAGGAGGCGTCACTGCGTTCGGACAAATCCGTATACGCTACACCACATCTGCCAAGCAGATGCCTGACCAGCAGCGTAACCCAACGCGCTTAGTCAGGCCTTGAGGACAAAAGCTGACAAGGACTGATCTGTATATTAGTTAACTTCTCTTCACTGTTGGATACTGACGTTGTTGACGCCGTTGACGATGGCCCTCATGGTGAGGTTCCTCGGGCCGTCCACGGTCTTGCCGTCGTCAGTGGGACCCCAGCTGGCGGAGTAGATGTCGATGACGTGCGGCATGTGGCCCATGGCGTTGGCCTCGATCAGGTCCGTCATGAACGGCTGGTCCAGCATCCGAAGACCTGCAGCAGGCAGCAACAACAATGCTGTCCGTACTTCGTAGGGCAGAGAGAGGAGGAGAGAGAGGGGGAAAAAGGGAGAGAGAGAAGGAGGGCAAATGAGAGAGAGAGGTGGGGGGGACAGAGAGAGGGGGGGGACAGAGAGAGGGAGGGACAGAGAGAGGGAGGGACAGAAAGAGAGAGGGACAGAGAGAGGGGGAGAAAGAAATAGAGAGACGCTTTGAAGCTCTGACACTTTAATGTCATTGGCCATGAGGTCTTCACGATATGGGTGGATGCATCAACATACTTTCATTTTTTATAACAAACCATTATGATAAACGAAGGAAGTAGTGAAAGCAAATAATGAAACGAAACAAAGTCCCATCTGTAGGGCAGAGACAGAGAGAGAGGTAGAGAACAGCTGGTCCAACATCCGTCGACCTGCAGAGGGGAGAGAGAGAGAAGAGAGGGAGAGTGGGGGAGGGAGGAAAAAGAGAGGGGGGAGAGAGAGGGAGAGAGAACAGCTGGTCCAACATCCGTAAACCTGCAGAGGGGAGAGAGAGAGAAGAGAGGGAGAGTGGGGGAGGGAGGAAAGAGAGAGGGGGGAGAGAGAGGGAGAGAGAACAGCTGGTCCAACATCCGTCGACCTGCAGAGGGGAAGGAGAGAGAAGAGAGGGAGAGGGGGGGGAGGGAGGAAAGAGACAGAGAGGGGAAGAGAGAGGGCGGGGAGAGAGAGGGGGAGAGAACGGCTGGTCTAGCATCCGTAGACCTGCAGCAGGCAGCAACAGCAACAATGCTCTTCCTACTTCGTAGGGCAGAGAGAGAGGGAGGGGAGGTAGAGAGGGAGAGAGAGAGGGAGGGTAAGAGGGAGAGAGAGAGGAGGGGGTGAGTAAGAGAGAGAGAGAGGTGGGGGAGAGAGAGGGAGAGAGAGAGGGGGAGTGTTTAGAAAATGTTGAAATGTTATTTTAAAATTTCCCTCTTGTTTTCTTCTTTTCTTTTATTAATTATTTTTCTATTTCATTAGCGTCGCGCAAATGGGGCAGCTCACGCGCTTTGATGACATCTTAAAACTGAAACTCAAAAAGAAATGGTATCAACTGCCATCTCTCCAATCCGCTTCATCTAATTCCTCTCTCCCACCCCACTCCCCAACACACACAAACACACGCACGCACGCACGCGCGCGCGCGCACACACACGCACACACACACACATACACACGCACGCACGTACACACACACACACACACACACACACACACACACACACACACACACACGCACGCACAGACACGCACGAACCCCCCCCCCCCCCCCACACACACACACACACACACACAAGGAAGCACACGAACTCCCCCCCCCAATCCCCCCACCCCCCACAAACACACACACACATACAGAGAGAGAGAGAGAGAGAGTTATCTATATCTCATTTCAAAGACCATGATGACGTCTTACCGGCCACCATGGAACCATAGGCCACGCCCACTCCGCAGACGTCATTGTCACGTGCTGCCGACACCTCCCCCGCACAGCGCGTGCCATGGCTGGAATTGGGGGGGGGGGGGGGGGAGGAGGAAAAAACAACAACAAAGAACATCCAAAGGTCAGCGTTTTGCGTTGTGTTTGCTGTGTGTGTGTGTGTGTTTTGTGTGCGTGCGTGTGTGTGTGTGTTTTGCTTTGTGTTTGCTGCGTTGTGTGTGTGTGTGTGTGTGTGTTTGCACGCGCGCGCGTGTGTGTATGTGTGTGTGTCTGTGTGTGTGTGTGTTTGTGTGTGTGTGTGTGTTTGTGTTTAAACATCCCTGTAATTGTGTACGTACCAGAGACTAAGAGGTAGAGATGAGAGAGAGAGAGAGAGAGAGAGAGAGAGAGAGAGATGAGGGGACAGACAGACAGACAGACAGAAACCTCGACAGACTAAGATAGACAGGCAAATCCAGGGAGAAAAATAACATACCCCTCTGTGTTTGCAAAACGCCAGACACACTTCAGCTTTGTAAGAATCTGAGTAACTGAAAAATTAAACCGCCACCCCACTCCCACCCCTTTAAATCGCCCAGAGAGAGATATATAGTGACGTCAATACCACAACAATGACGTCTTCACAGCCTACGTCACCGCAACAGCGTTCCTCTGTTGTGAGATCAGTACGATCAATGGCTGCCTTCGCAATTATCTTCTTTGTGTCATCATGAAAAACTGACGACAATTTTTCATTATCGATCATGCCTTCGGTTTTGTTGTTGGGGCGACCGGTCTCTTTGCTTGAGCTGAGAGGAGAGCCAAATATAGATCTGATCAAACAAGCCGTCCTCATGAGCCTTTGAAAGCTGATCAAGTTTGTAGCCTGTCGTGTGCTGTGCGTGGGTTTTTTTTGTTTTTTTGTTTTTTGGTTGTTGTTTTTTTTTCTCCTAGAGCTTGACAGACAGACAGACACGCACGCATAGAGACGTGAACTTAAAAACGAAAGAGGAAGAGAGAGACAGACAGAGACAGAGAGGAAACACAGAGACAGACACAGAGACAGTCTAACTTCACATGCAGACATACGTACATACATAGACAACAAGCATACATACATGCATACATACTTACACATATACATACATATATACAGACGTGCATACAGACGTATGTACGTACCTACGTACCTGGACAGAAAGAAAGACAGATATTTCGATATATACACAGACAGTGGGAGACAGATGGTAAGCACCCTCCCAACCCCCCAAACC